>NC_091950.1:402164939-402217439 GCF_031021105.1 Erythrolamprus reginae | reverse complement strand
TTGGGGGCCCATGTTTAATTTCCCCACGGCACACCTGACCATGTCTCATGGCACACTAGTCGAAAAACACTGCTCCAGAGGATGCTTCAATTAATAACCTGCCCCTCAAAAATGTCCACGGAGGGCTGAAAAACTTAACATTTAAACTTCTTTATGTCCCCCCCAAAAAACAAGCATTGAACAAAACAAAAGTGGGGGGGACATGATCAAAACATTTAAATATATCAAAGGGTTAAATAAGGTTCAGGAGGGAAGTGTTTTTAATAGGAAAGTGAACACAAGAACAAGGGGACACAATCTGAAGTTAGTTGAGGGAAAGATCAAAAGCAACGTGAGAAAATATTATTTTACTGAAAGAGTAGTAGATGCTTGGAACAAACTTCCAGCAGACGTGGTTGGTAAATCCACAGCAACTGAATTTAAACATGCCTGGGATAAACATATATCCATCCTAAGATAAAATACAGAAAATAGTATAAGGGCAGACTAGATAGACCATGAGGTCTTTTTCTGCCGTCAGTCTTCTATGTTTCTAAGTGTAGAAAATTGTATTGAATTGAATATGTACTTTATTTAACCAAGGATGATTAGATACACATGGGATTTGTCTCTGGTACAAAAGCCATCTGGTTTCCTTTTCCCATTTGATTATATTTTGTTAAAACTAATCGATCTGCAACACCAGGTTGCATTACAAATATCACACGTGCCTGGCCTATAGGCAAATAGCCCAGGTAGTTGTTTGCTGTGTTTCTATACTGTAAAACACATAATGAGGCTACTGGATTGGTTGAATACAGGGGTGGGTTGCTGCTACTGGGGCTCTGTGCATGCAGCAATGGCAGGCAGCAGCCGGTGTGCCCAGGTGTGTGGCTCCAGTAGGTTTCGCAACCGGCGAGATAGCCACATTTTTTGCCATTTTTTGCTTCTGCATTAGCAAAGAAATAGGGGGAAATCACCCAAATTTCACGTGCACGAGCGTCCTCATGCGAGCAAGATTTGGGCAAAAATCGCTGGATTTTTTGCTTCTGCGCATGCCTGGAAGCAAAAAGGCAGCAATTTTCACCCAAATCCCGCTTGCACGAGGATGGTTGCGTGAGATTTCAGTTGCAGTCGTTTTTCGCGGGGGATGTGTTCCAAGACCACCCGGGAAAAATGAATTTAAATATGTCAAAGGGTTAAATAGGGTTCAGGAGGGAAGTGTTTTTAATAGGAAAGTGAACACAAGAACAAGGGGACACAATCTGAGATTAGTTGGGGGAAAGATCAAGGGCAACATGAGAAAATATTATTTTACTGAAAGAGTAGTAGATCCTTGGAACAAACTTCCAGCAGATGTGGTCGGTAAATCCACAGTAACCGAATTTAAACATGCCTGGGATAAACATATATCCATTGTAAGATAAAATACAGGAAATAGTATAAGGGCAGACTAGATGGACCATGAGGTCTTTTTCTGCCGTCAGTCTTCTATGTTTCTATATCTTTTTATGTTCTTTCTTTAATAGAGTACAGTAGTACTGTAGAAGAATTTTATGACTTTTTAATGGATTTAAAATTTTTAATAGATTTAATCTCCTTTTGAAAACCTGTGAAGTAGCGAATCTGTGAAAGATGAACCGCGAAGTAGCGATGGATTACTGTATGTATTGTTTTTGTAACCAAAAGAATCCCTTTCTCTTTTAAACCAACAGAGGAGATTATTACTCCAAAATACATCAAAAACTCTTTCAGGCTGAACATACAGGTAAAACTCAAAAAATTAGAATATCGTGCAAAAATTCGTTTATTTCAGTAATGCAACTTAAAAGGTGAAACTAATATATGAAGGAGACTCATTACATGCAAAGCAAGATAGTTCAAGCTGTGATTTTTCATAATTGTGATGATTATGGGGTACAGCTGGTCCCAATCCCATGTCAGGAGTTAGTACCTCCTGAGATAATATTACAATGCAGGAAAAATGGTCTGTAACTATGGCAATGGCTGATGTAAGCAATATTTAGTGTGTAACCATAGGTTTCCCAATTGAGTTGCAACTTGATTGGTTGAGAATTATATAAAAGAAAGAAACACCTTTGCATGTGTTCTGTCTGGGTGCCCCCAGACTTCAACACCAACTGGAAAAAGCAGCCAGACACGCTGGTAAAAGCAAAAGCACTTTATAGTTTGAAAAATAAACACAGAGAAAAACCTGTTCTTCCCAACAGGCAGGCTATGAGGCTTCACAGCAAAGTCCTGACGGCCAGACAATACAGCAGACTTCTTGCTGGCACACACACCACTGTAGAGAATAAGCCCCCACGCCTTTTTCCCCAAGGTTTCAGCCTTCAAGGCCACAAGTCAGAATCAGAGACGCCAAAGATCACAGCCAGGTCCCAGGACTCCCAAAGATAATACTCCACAATACAGGAAGGGTGGGTCTGCCTTTTCAGCCTTTCTGGGGAGAACCACACCCAAACCCAGCTGTTACCTATTTAGGACTGGAAGTACCTGGCTAATTGTCCCCTTCGTTGTTCTGCTCTTCTCTGCCTGTGATCGATGATGGCTTGAGCATTTTCATCTAAGGACTCCAGGCTGCTTGCTGGGGAGAGCTCCACCCCGGGGGACTCTGGCTGTTCTCCCTCTCCCTCGGCCTGATATTCCTCCTCCCCTTCTGCCTGGGCCTCCTCCTCCTCCTCCTGTTCCTCATCCTCCCCCTCTGAGCAGGGAGCCGGCAGAGGTTCAGCCGTTCCCTGAGGAGCCTCAGACGGAATCACAACAGTATGGGTGTGATAGATGTGGTCATTGTAGTGGTTGTGGACGTTATGTAGTACAGTAGTTACATATAGTTGTATGATAGTGTTGAAGATGGTTTGTTATATTGGTTAATAGCTAAAGAGTTTGTAACATCGAGTAAAACTGATAGTTTATTTAAAGAAACATTTTTGCTAAAAAGAAAAGTAAAATATATTTCTTACAAGAAAGCCTGTTGCAGTGTTTTCTTTCTTTGAAGAATTCAGTTACTTATAGTTTTTAATCTGTGGCTAGTTGGCTACCATCCGCGTTCGTAACACTTAACATCCCAATCTCAGAAAATTAGAATATTGTGAACCGGTCCTCAAAGTATCCCACTCTAATCAGCTAATTAAGCCATAATACCTGCAAAGGGTTCCTGGGCCTTTAAATAATCTTTCAGTCTGTTTCAGTAGGAATCACAATCATGGGAAAGACTGCTGACCTAACAGTTGTGCAGAAAACCATCATTGACACTCTCCGAAGCCTCAAAAGGTACTTGCAAACAAAGCTGGATGTTCCCAAAGTGCTGTATCAAAGCACATCAATAGAAAGTTGTGTGGAAGGGAAAAGTGTGGAAGAAAAAGGTGCACAAGCAGCAGGGATGACCGCAGCCTGGAGAGGATTGTCAAGAATAGGCCATTCAAAAGTGTTGGGGACTTTCACAAGGAGTGGACTGAGGCTGAAGTCAGTGCATCAAGAGCCACCACAAACAGACAAATCCTGGACATGGGCTTCAAATGATGTATTCCTTTTCTCAAGCCAACAAACAACGTCAGAAGCTTCTTACCTGGGCTAAAGAAACACATAGAAACATAGAAGATTGACGGCAGAAAAAGACCTCATGAATGATCCATCTAGTCTGCCCTTATACTATTTTTTGTATTTTATTTTAGGATGGATATATGTTTATCCCAGGCATGTTTAAATTCAGTTACTGTGGATTTACCAACCACGTCTGCTGGAAGTTTGTTCCAAGGATCTACTACTCTTTCAGTAAGATAATATTTTCTCATGTTGCTTTTGATCTTTCCCCCAACTAACTTCAGACTGTGTCCCCTTGCTCTTGTGTTCACTTTCCTATTAAAAACACTTCCCTCCTGGACCTTATTTAACCCTTTATGAGTCTCAATGTTTGTTGTTCTCCTCAAAGATGAGAGAACCCATTGAGTTTCCACTCAATTGTGGGGAAAGACTCCAGAAAGCAAAAAAACTCTGATATATTTATCACACAAAATGATTTCCAAATATATATTGTTTTGGCTTTGGCTTGTGCAGGTGCGTCATTAAAGCAACATAACTGATTTGAAAACATGTTGAGGGAGCGATACACAGCTATACACAGTCACAATGAAAATATGTACAGAATCCACTGCCCTCATGATTCATGTACAGTATATTTATATAGTAACATCAATGAAACATAACGTATTATGTTAAGAGAATAAGCATCTGATTTCTTTTGTTTATATCTTGCTTTATTCCTGTGTAGGAGGCACGCATAAAGTTCCCACCTCCTATTTTCTCTACAACGGCAGCCCTGTAATCTTAATCTTAAAGCTGTCAAGGTTGAGAAGCTAGCATTTCTGAATCTTCACACCTTGAAGTTGCATGGGCCAACTCCCCAAATTCCTCAGCCAGCATGCCAGGTAGGGAATTCTGGGAGTTGCAGTCCACACAATGTAAAGTTGCTGAGTGAAACACTGGGCTTGAAGACTTGCCCCAAGGCAGTGATGGCGAACCTTTTTTTCTTGGGTGTCGAAAGAGCGTGCGCGGGTGCTATCGTGCATGCGAGAGAACCCATACTCATAATTCAATGCCTGGGGAGGGCAAAAACAGCTTCCCCTACCCTCCAGAGGCCCTCTGGAGGCCAGAAATGGCCTGTTTTCCAATTTCTGGTAGGCTCGTGTTTCACCCTCCTCACGCTCTAAAAGCTTCCCTGGAGCCGGGGAAAGGGTAGAAGCGTCCTCCCCCATCCCCCTGGAGGTTTCTGGAAGCCAAAAAAGCACTCCTAGAGCCTCTGTGGGAGCCAAAAATCAGCTGACCAGCACACACACGCACGTTGGAACTGAGCTAGGGCAACGGCTTGCGTGCCAACAGATATGGCTCCATGTGCTACCTGTGGCACTTTCTTTTTCTTTCTTTCTTTCTTTCTTTCTTTCTTTCTTTCTTTCTTTCTTTACTTACTTACTTACTTACTTACTTACTTACTTACTTACTTACTAATTTATCTATCTATCTATCTATCTATCTATCTATCTATCTATCTATCTATCTATCTATCTATCTATCTATCTATCTATTTATTGGATTTGTATGCTGCCCCTCTCCGAAGACTCGGGGCGGCTAACAACAATGATAAAAACAGCATGTAACAATCTAATCCAATAGTAAAATAACTAAAAACAACCTTATTATAAAAAGCAAACATACATACAGACATACCATGCATAAAATTGTAAAGGCCTAGGGGGAAAGAATTTCTCAGTTCCCCCATGCCTGACAGCAGAGGTGGGTTTTAAGAAGTTTACGAAAGGCAAGGAGGGTGGGGGCAATTCTGATCTCTGGGGGGAGTTGGTTCCAAAGGGCCGGGGCCGCCACAGAGAAGGCTCTTCCCCTGGGTCCCGCCCAACGACATTGTTTAGTTGACGGGACCCGGAGAAGGCTCACTCTGTGGGACCTAACTGGTCGCTGGGATTCATGCAGCAGAAGGCGGTCCCTGAGATAATCTGGTCCGGTGCCATGAAGGGCTTTATAGGTCAAAACCAACACTTTGAATTGTGACTGGAAACTGATCGGCAGCCGATGCAGACTGCGGAGTTTTGGTGTAACATGGACATATTTGGGGAAGCCCATGATTGCTCTCGCAGCTGCATTCTGCACGATCTGAAGTTTCCGAACACTTTTCAAAGGTAGCCCCATGTAGAGAGCGTTACAGTAGTCGAGCCTCGAGGTGATGAGGGCATGAGTGACTGTGAGCAGTGACTCCTGGTCCAAATATGGCTGCAACTGGTGCACCAGGCGAACCTGGGCAAACGCCGCCCTCGCCAAAGCTGAAAGATGTTTCTCTAATGTGAGCTGTGGATCGAGGAGGACGCCCAAGTTGCGGACCCTCTCTGAGGGAGTCAATGACTCCCCCCCCCCAGGGTGATGGACGCCATAGGTTCGCCATCACTGCCCTAAGCCATAATTTTCTGTCCTTGTCTGGGAATTAAGGTATTCACACATCTTAAAGCTGTCAAGGTTGAGAAACAGTCCTCTCAGCAAAACATGGGTGTTCGAAAGGAGCCATATTGCCAGCACTTGTAGAAGGCCTGTGAGAGTCAGATGGCAGACCCACAACGGCACTCTGGGCAACTGGAGCAGGAGGGCAGGTAGTGGGGGAAATATGTATGAGCCAATCATGCAAAGCCAGAATCACGTGGTTGCCCAAACAAAGTCTTGGCTCCAAACCAACTGCTCCTAGAGCCAATCTTATATTAAGCTACAGGTAATCCTTATGAACCCAACTGGGACCAGACTTTCCATTGCTAAACAAGACGATTGTAACATAAGCCATATCCAATTTTTAATGACTTTTTTTGGTCACAGTTGTTAAGAGAATCATCGTAGTTGTTTGGCGAATCACAGTTGCTAAGTGCCTGACGTTTGATCACACAACCACAGCAGGGGTAGATTGCTTGTACCACTGCTACTGGTGCGCTCTGCGCGTAAGTTTGAGTGTCCTGTGTGCATGCCCCAGCGTGCTTTGGCTTTTGCGTCTGTGCATGCGCAGGAAGCAAAATTTCACCAAGAGATGTGTGCACAAATGAGATTTTGGGGATTTTTATGCTTCCACATGTGCGCAGAAGCAAAAATATCAGCAAAATCTCACATGCATGCGCGTCCCCCGTAAGACTTTGCTTCCTGCGCATGTGCAGAAGCAAAAACATGCTGGGACTTTTTTTGCTTCTGTGCATACACAGAAGCGAAACCTCATGTGGGAACATGTGCACAGGTGTCGGGCATGCACGCAGCCCAGCCAGCCTCCGAAACCCATTAAAAAGTCCTAACGGACTTTTGCACCAGGTATGAATGGGATTGGTGATCTGTTAGGACTTTTTAATGGGTTCCGGAGGCCGGCCGAGCTGCGTGCATGCCTGATACCTGTGCACATGTTCCCACACGAGGTTTCGCTTCTATGTATGTGCAGAAGCAAAAAAAGGGGCAAAAATTGCCGAAACCTCATCCGCGCAAGTGTCCTTGCATGAGATAACACTTTGGGCACATGCGCAGAAGCGAAATCTCATGTGAAGGTGTGCACACATGTGTCAGGTATGTACGTGCGCACGCCAGCCTCAGGATCCCATACCAGTAGAAAAAAGTAAATGGAGCCCTTTGCTGGGTGGGACGCACCTGGATGCGCCTTGCAAGACATACAAAGCTGCACAAGCAGCTCATCTTTTGCTACCAGTGTGGCGTCCTTTACCGGTAGGAATCCACTACTGATTAATCACAGAGATTCTGCAACTCTTAACGACCTCAGTAAGATGGAAGGCTGAGTCAATGTTGAGCCTGGTGAGATTTGAACTGTCAAATTGCAGGCAGCCAGCAGTCCACAGAAGTAGCCTGCAGTACCGCACTTTAACCACTGCACAACTGTGGCTCAGTAGGTTGTGAGTGTGCGTGGTGGGGGTATGATTGCCATGGAAAGACATAATAGAGATCCAATTAGGGGGCTGTTGGTGCATCTGTAGGTGTTATGAAGTTCAAGGGGTGAGATGAGGGCCAGGCACATCTGCAGAGGGTGGAGGAGGAGGAGGGGGCCCAGGTGGGGCAGGGGGAATGTGGTGGGTGTCATAGCGGCTCCCTTGGAAAGGCTCCTGGCGCTGCTCCTCTTGACTCTCAGATGGATCATGGCGCCAACGCTTGAAGCTGTCGAAAATAAAGAAACTGGCTTGAGTAGGGAAACAGCTGCATGTTAATTTATTTCTTTGATGGACCACCCTGAGTTTTCAGAAGCAAAAAATGGCCGAAATCTCTCTCCTGCGTGCATCCCCTCGCAACCATGTGCAGAAGCAAAAACATGCTGAGACATGGGCACATGCACGCAAGATAACCAAAACTGTGTGTGCAGCACATTGATTGCTACCAACAGTGTTCACTGTAACCTGCGCGTGCGCACACACGAACCCCAAAATACCCACCCATGCACCCTTTTCCACTGGCGCGCACTCCCCATCCCCATGCCAGCCCACAGGGGGGGGGCCCCCACCGGCAGTAGAAGGAAAGGGAGCCGCGGCCGCCCCAGCTTCCCCACCGTGCCTCCAGCCCCCTTGCGCCCCTGGCCTCTCGGCGCTGCCCCCCGCCTTCCCGATCCGCCCCCTCTCCTCCTCCAAAGAAAAGCGCGGAGGCTGCCTGCTTGAGCCTCTCGTTGCTGCATGCAGCTTCGCCCTGCCTGTCATCCTGGGCGAAGCGCTGTGTGAGGGAGTCAGGAAGGTCCTCCTGCCCCCCCCAGCCGAAAACACAATGGAGGTCTGCCACCACCAGCTTGAGCCTCCCGTTGCTCCACCCCGCTCCGCCCTGCCTGTCATCCTGGACCTCCATTGTGTTTTCAGGGGGGAGCGGCGGGAAAGCCCTCTGCCGGCCAGGAAAGCCGGCTTTCTGGGAAAGCAGCATGCCTTTCAGACACGCTGCTTTCCTGCACCTCTTTCCTGGGGGGGGAAGTGGCCTCCTTCCCCCTTCTGCCCAGGAAAGAGTTGCAGGAAAGCAGCGCATTTTAAAAGCGCGCTGCTTTCCCGGAAAGCCAGCTTTCCTGGCCGGCATAGGGCTTTCCCGGGCAGCTGGCTTGAGCCTGGTGCCGGTCAGCAAAGCCGGCTGCCCGCCGGAGATGTGGAGAGAAAGAAGGAGGGAGGGAGGGAAGGAAGGGAGGGAAAAGTGAACGAGAGGGAAAGAGAAAGGGAGGAAGAGAGGAAGGAAGGAAGAGATAAATATAAAGGGAGAGAGGAAGAAAGAGAGGGAGGGGAAGAGGGGAAGGAAGGAAAAGAGAGAGAGAAAGAGAAAAAAGTGGAAGGAAGAGAGAAGGAAAGAAAGGAAGAGAGAGAGAGAGAGAAGATAGGAAGGAAGAGAGAGAGAGTGAGAGAGCAAGAAAGAAAGAGTGAGAAAGAGGAGAGAGGAAGGAAGAGAGTGAGAGAGAGTGTGAGAGAGGAAGAAAGCAAGAGAGTGAGGAGTGGAAGGAAGAGAGAGAGAAATGATAGAATAAAGGGGAGAAAAAAAGAGAAATGAGAAAATGATTGAGGCAGAGAATTACAGGAAAGAGAGAGAAACAGAGAGAGAAGTGACTCTTGATTTAAAGCATATGGTAAAAGCAGTTAAATAATAACAGAGAAAAAAAAACCCAGCCCTCACCTGTTTTAATTAATAGTTATGTTTTTGGATTTGCTGGTTGTTTTAGTTTTAATAGTAATAGAGTTTTGTTTTTTTTATTATTACTTTCTTTTAATAAAAAGAAGGGATTTATTTATTTATTCATTCATCCATTTATTTATTTATTCATTCATTCATTCATTCATTCATTTATTTATTTATACTTCTATGCCACCCAGTCCCAAGGGGACTGCTGCTCAGACACTATACTTTTCCGCCCACCCCGAAAAAAAATTAGAGGGAACATTGGCTACCAATACACCATCCTTTACCATACCAGTAGCAGCCCACTACTGACCTGAGGGTAGAACAAGAAACAATGTATGGAAACTGTTAGTATACTGTATGTAACTATGTTGGGTGTTGCATATATAAAGGAGCCAACAAATGTCAGTTTAAAACTGTACCTTTAAGAAATATTTGCTGGTTGGCCATAAGAGGGAGCCAACGCCTTTCCTCTTAGTGGGAGTTCTTTACTAGAGAGAGAGATATTTACTTTGTTTATTTGGACTGTGTAACTACCATTGCTTGTTTTGCCTATCTGTAAATAATAATATTGTTCTATTTTGTACTAAGTCTGATTCATTGACTGACTAACCCACATTGCTACATTAACTCTACGTAAAGTTTGTTGAAGGTTTATTACCTAGACATTCTAACAGAAACTAATGAAAGAGAGAAGCGATCTAGAAGCAAGTAGCAACTTCCTGATAGAACCATTCATTGGTGAAATGGCTTGCCTCTAGTGGAGGCAACATTGGAGGTTTTTAAAGAAAGAATATTGAAAAGAAGGGTTTTTAGGAAAATATTGGACAACCATTTGTTTGAAACCGCATCAGGTCTGCTGCTTGAGCAGGGATTTTGGACTAGAACAGGGGTCTCCAACCTTGGCAATTTCAAGACTTGTGGACTTTAATTCCCATAATTCCTCAGCCAGCTTTGCTGGCTAAAGAATTCTGGGAGTTGCCATCCATAAGTGTTGGTTATGACCTATAAAGCCCTTCATGGCACCGGACTGCCTTCTGCCGCACGAATCCCAGCGACCAGTTAGGTCCCACAGAGTGGGCCTTCTCTGGGTTCCGTCAACTAAACAATGATGTTTGGTGGGACCCAAGGGAAGAGCCTTCTCTGTGGCGGCCCCGGCCCTTTGGAACCAACTCCCCCAGAGATTAGAATTGCCCCCATCCTCCTTGCCTTTCGTAAGCTTCTTAAAACCCACCTTTGCTCTCAGGCATGGGGGAACTGAGATATTCTTTCCCCTTAGGCCTTGCAATTTACGCATGGTATGTTTGTATGTATGTTTGGTTTTATAATAAGGTTTTTTTTAGTTGTTTAGTATTGGATTGTTACATGCTGTTTTTTATCACTGTTGTTAGCCGCCCCGAGTCTACGGAGAGGGATGGCATACAAATCCAATAAATAATAATAATAATAATAATAATAATAATAATAATAATAATAAGTCTTAAAGTTTCCAAAGTTGGAGACCCCTGGAGTAGAAGACTTGCAAGGTCACTTCCAGCTCGATTATTCTATTAAGCAAAGTCAGATAAGAGAAATCTCAGCCCACAACGAAGGAATTCAGGTGGAGAAAATGCTTCGGGCTTGACCCTCTGTAGTTCTCGTTATGATAAAGGAAGGAAGGGGAGAGATTTTCAAACTTGCAAGATTCTGCTATTGTAGAATAATAATAAAGGTAGCTTTAGTATTCATCCATTTAGTTTTTCAAACCTGATCTCCTTTCAAAGACTGATCTTTGGGCTTTCTGAAAAATTCAAAGTTTTCTGTATACAGGTATGTCTTTGCCACCATCTGGTGGTCAGCTGGATCTCTACAGCTCAGATATGTTGCCTTGCTCACATGAAAGGTGGGGAGGAAGGAAGGAGCCAGAAGAAAACAGCTCTCTGGGCTTCCCAGAGTGCTGGTGGACCTCCCCTGCCCTCATTATGTTTCTGTCAATGTTTTCAGCATCGTTTTTACCCTTCGGCCTTGCCTACTGTTTAAGGATTTCCTACACCTCATTTGTCTCTGGGTATTGATAGGATGATCACCTGTCCTTTGCCACACCAAGGTTCTAGGTGTGGGTTCTACTGTGGTTGGATTGCAGACAGGTCCTCTGGCAATAAACTTCGAGCCAGATGGACCGGATCCATCAGGGCATGGTCAGCCTGTGTGGCTGTCAGAGGACAATGAGGAGGAGGGAGAGATAGAATGTGAGAGTCCTGCAGAGGCTATAGAACAATGATGATGAACCTTTTTGTTCCTCCGGAGCCAAAAGAGCACCTGTGCACATGCCCACACTCATTATTCAATGCCTGAGAAGGGCAAAAACAGCTTCCCTTGCCCCCCGGAGGCCCGCTGGAGGCTGGAAACAGCCTGTTTTCCAGGGGGCCCAGTAGGCCTGTGTTTCACCCTCTCCAGACTCAAAGGCTTCCCTGGAGCCGGGGGGAGTAAAAATGCCCTCCCCCATCCTCCCTGGAGGCTCTCTACAAACCAAAAATGCCCTCCCAGAGCCTCTGTGTGAGCCAAAAATCAGCTGGCCAGCACGCACATGCACGTTGGAGCTGAGCTAGGGTGACTCGCACAGCAGATATGGCTCCGCATGCCATCGGTGGCACCCATGCCATAGGTTCGCCATCACTGCTATAGAACCCCCACTGGGGCTTTGGCTGGGTCTGACAAGGAAGAGGAGATGAGGGATCCTATCCTGGATACAGGAGTGAGAAGGATGCTGGGGAGGCAAGAGCAGTTGCGCAGACTCAGAAGGAGGAAGTGAGCACAGCTGGGCACAGTCTGTAATCCCAGGGTGTATATAAGGGGGAGGAGTTGGGAGGTCCCCTTTGCAGAAAGTCAACATTTGATCCTTCGAAGGAAAAGAGCATGTTCAGAGTTTTTGTCTGTTGTTCAAACCTACCTTGTGACAGTTCTGGACAATTCTAAGGTTAAAGTCTGCTGTGAATAATTCTGTTTTTGAAGCATCGCTTATCAACTCTGCCTCCCATTCTGAACTTTGGCAGTTGAAGGACATTCCTTTGTTATAATTTGTGTTTTGCAACAAACTATATTGTAAATAGACTCTTTCATTTTGAAACCTTGTGTCTGAGCCTTAATTGGAGGTTAATTAATGGTCGGTTGCTGTGTAAGACAAAACAGGTACTAGTGGTGGGTTGCTACCAGTTTGCACTGGTTTGGGTGAACTGGTAGCAGCAGCAGCAGTGGGAGGCTCTGCCCAGCTACCCCAATGCCATCACAGATGATCTGCGCATGCGCACACATAGTATAGCAAAGGTAAGTGAAAACCCATTACTGGTGGATACTTACCATTCATAACAGACGGTGCTCAGGAAGCCAATGGTGACGACTCCACAGAGAGCGGAAAGAATGACAGTGATGACAATCATGTCTCCACTACGTCGTCCAGGCCAAGTGTCTATTGTTTTCCAGACTTCAGCTGAGAAGAATGATAATATATAACACTATTCATTAATGATATCACTATCTGATATCTGGGGGAGGGGGAAGCAATAACATATGTCTGGACATAATTATGTAAAGGATCCAGATCGTGCAATATGCCTGGCACAAGTTACATAATCCGTGTATGTGAAGGCTGATGCATTGATGTGATCGTGGCTTTTATCTAACCAATGTACCTCTATTCAAACTATTGGTTTTATTTTCTTTCCAATTGGCTGTATTAGTTTGTTTGTTAGCTTAGGGCAGAGGTCCCCAACCTTTTTAGCACCAGGGACCGGCTTTAAGTTAGACGAGTTTTCCACGGCCCGGGGGGGGGGCTTTGGTCATATGGGGGTGGGGTTATGGAGGGGTGGAGCTTAGTGACGCAGCCCTCCACACTTCTCCACAGGGCGGGGAGAATCAGGAGGCTCCTTTGGCGGCTGGGGGCTGCCTGGCTTTGTGATTTTGGCTGGGGGGGGGGGGAGTTAGGAAGGTCCTACTTCTCCCCCCCCAGCCAAAAATTCAAAGCCTATCTGCTGGATACGGGCGATGAGTGGGACAGAGCGGCGCGGAAGCCTCTTGCAGCAGCTGCCACAGCCACCGGCTTCGGCGCCGTTCGTCCCGCCCATCGCCCGTATCCAGCAGAAGCTGCTGCCCGAGTGCTCTTGGCCGGCGGGATTTAAAGTGCTGGGGTGGGGGGTGTCCCAGCGGGAGGCGAAGCACTGGGGTGGGGGGGCTGTCAGGACACCCCCACCCCAGCACTTTGAATCCCGCCGGCCAAGAGCACTCGGGCAGCAGCTTCTGCTGGATACGGGCGATGGGCGGGACGAACGGCGCCGAAGCCGGTGGCTGTGGCAGCTGCTGCAAGAGGCTTCCGCGCCGCTCTGTCCCACTCATCGCCCGTATCCAGCAGATAGGCTTTGAATTTTTGGCTGGGGGGGGAGAAGTAGGACCTTCCTAACTCCCCCCCCAGCCAAAATCACAAAGCCAGGCAGCCCCCAGCCGCCAAAGGAGCCTCCTGATTCTCCCCGCCCTGTGGAGAAGTGTGGAGGGCTGCGTCACCGCCCGACGCCCCACCCCGTCCTGCATAATGTTCTCTGCCGGGAGGGCAGCGCCGCCGCGGACCGGCTGAAAACCCCCAACGGCCCGGTCCTGGTCCGCGGACCGGCGGTTGGGGACCTCTGGCTTAGGGTCTTCCTTTTGTTCCTGGGATCAGGTGGCTTACGTACATAAAACAGAATAGCTGTTTTAGCTTGGGTGAAAAATTTCAGCTGCAGTGAATGCCTGGCCGACTGGGAGCAAATTTGGACTAGAAATATTAAATTAACTAAATCAACAGCTTACAAAGAGAACCAATATTAAATGTTTTATTGGTGGAATTTGGCCCTAAAAAGATTGGCGAAAATATATCCAAATTGTAATCGGAAATATTGGAAATGTAAAAAAGAGCAGGACACCTTCTTCCATTTATGGTGGCTACATCCCAAAGTGAAAAAGTGTTGGCGGAAACTCCAAAAATAGCTACAGGAAATAATAGACACCGTAATTAAATTCATACCGGAATTCTTCTTGTTAGGCATTATTATAAAACCGTATTCTAAACATTTGAAATATTTAATATTACATATACTTTACTCCCTGTAGTAACAGCCGCAAGAATTGCCTACGCACAAAGATGGAAAGACCCACAGATACCCGTTGAAAAGGAGATGATTAAAAAAAATGACTGTGCAGAGATTGACCAATTAACGATGGAATTAAAGGATCAAAAGGACTCGGATGTCTACTCTAATTGGACAAAATGGTATAAATGGATACAAAAAAGAAATTAAAAACAGCAGTAAGAGATGGACGGAAAAAGAAAATATTAAAAAAGATTGTGTATATAATATATAAATATATAATATATTGATATGAATGTAAATATAGGGATGCCAACTCACTTGAAAATATTAAGATGTAAATGTTTAAAAAATTCAATAAAACGTGCGCACATACTAGATAAATGGTCAAAGCAATGGAAACTGCAGTTTAATGTTTCCAAATGTAAAATAATGCACTTGGGGAAAAGGAATCCACAATCTGAGTATTGTATTGGCAGTTAGCAAATACTTCAGAAGAAAAGGATTTAGGAGTAGTGATTTCTGACAGTCTCAAAATGGGTGAACAGTGCAGTCAGGCAGTAGGGAAAGCAAGTAGGATGCTTGGCTGCATAGCTAGAGGTATAACAAGCAGGAAGAGGGAGATTATGATCCCGCTATATAGAATGCTGGTGACACCACATTTGGAATACAGTGGTCCCTCGACTTGCGCGTTCTCGATTAGCGCGAAACGCTGCAACGCGGTTTTTCAAAAAATATTATTTAAAAAATAAAATATTAAAATATTATTTAAAAAAAAAAATTTTTTTTTTAAATTTTTTTTTATTCTGTTCCCTGAATGGAGACCGCCGGCCGCTCAATCGGGCCGGCAGGGAACAGAATGGAGCCTTCCGCGGCGGGGCTGGTAAGGGGGGGAGCCGAGGGGGGAGCCGAGCCCAGCCCCGTGGCATTCGCTTTCCTCCCGCCGGCAGCCGACTGATCGTGGGCTCCTTCGCAACCTCGGAGAGCTTCCTGGTTTTCGTGAGCTTTCATGCCCCGGAAGCTCTCCGAGGTTGCGAAGGAGCCCACAATCAGTCTCGGCTGCGGGTGGGAGGAAGGCGAATCCCCCGTGGGCTCCGTTACATTTTCCGCTGCCAGCCAGGCCATGCTGGCGGCAGCGGAACAATCGCTGGGTGGAAGGCGTGCTCGGCTCTGCCGCTCCAGCCGCTTTCGGCCGAGCCTCCCCGGCCAAGCAGCCAGGGAAGTCGAGCCAGGCGTGGCGGCGGCAGCGCTGCTTCTCCGGTCGCCCGGTCCTCTCCTGCCTCCTGCGCCGATGTTCCCCGCTGCGACGGAAGGCAGTCGCTTGGCTAGGGAGGCTCGGCCGAAAGCGGCTGGAGCGGCAGAGCCGAGCACGCCTTCCACCCAGGGAGTCCTGCCCTTTCATCCCCGCCGACCACAGGGGCGAGGGGTGGGGATGAAGGGGCAGGACTTCCCGGGCGGAAGGCGTGCTCGGCTCTGCCGCTCCAGCCGCTTTCGGCCGAGCCTCCCTAGCCAAGCGACTGCCTTCCGTCGCAGCGGGGAACATCGGCGCAGGAGGCAGAAGAGGACCGGGCGACCGGAGAAGCAGCGCTGCCGCCGCCACGCCTGGCTCGACTTCCCTGGCTGCTCGGCCGAAAGGGGCTGGAGCGGCAGAGCCGAGCATGCCTTCCGCCCGGGAAGTCCTGCCCCTTCATCCCCACCCCTCGCCCCTGTGGCCGGCTCATCCAGGGGGGCGTGTGTGGACTGGCAAGCGGCAAGCGGGAAGACCAAGGGAAGGTTCCTTCAGCCGCCCAACACCTGATCCGCTCCGCAGCGCGGCAGCAGCGAGGAGCCGAAGATGGGGTTTCCCCTTTGCCTTTACCCCATCTTCGGCTCCTCGCTGCTTCCGCGCTGCGGAGCAGATCAGCTGTTGGGCGGCTGAAGGAATCTTCCCTTGGTCTTCCCCACCGCCCACACGCAAACTCCACCATCTGCGCATGTGCGGCCATGAAAAAAATGGCGCACATGCGCAGATGGTGGTTTTACTTCCGCATCCAATATAACGCGGAAATCGGTTAGCGCGGGAGGTCTTGGAACGTAACCCCCGCGCTAACCGAGAGATCACTGTACTGTGTTCAGTTCTGGAGACCTCACCTACAAAAAGATATTGACAAAATTGAATAGGTCCAAAGACAGGCTACAAGAATGGTGGAAGGTCTTAAGCATAAAACAGATCAGGAAAGACTTAATGAACTCAATCTGTATAGTCTGGAGGACAGAAGGAAAAGGGGGGACATGATCGAAACATTTAAATATATTAAAGGGTTAAATAAGGTCCAGGAGGGAAGTGTTTTTAATAGGAAAGTGAACACAAGAACAAGGGGACACAATCTGTAGTTAGTTGGGGGAAAGATCAAAAGCAACATGAGAAAATATTATTTTACTGAAAGAGTAGTACAGTGATCCCCCGCTCGTTGCGAGGGTTCCGTTCCAGGACCCCCCGCAACGAGCGGGTTTTCGCGAAGTAGCGCTGCGGAAGTAAAAACAGCATCTGCGCATGTGCAGATGGTGTTTTTACTTCCGCAGCGCTAGCGAGGAGCCGAAGATTGGGGGCGGCGCGGGTGTTTTAAAACGTCCCCGCCGACATGGAGGGCTCGCTAGCACCCCCCTAACCCGGGTTGGGGGTTCGGGGGTGTGCTAGCGAGCCCCCCATGTCGGCGGGGACGTTTTAAAACACCCGCGCGACTTTCCAATGGGTCCCGAAGACAACGCGTTTGTTTTCGGGACTCATTGGAAAGTCACGCGGGTGTTTTAAAACGTCCCCGCCGGCATGGGGGGCTTCCTAGCAGCCCCCCAAACCTGGGTTGGGGGTCCGGGGGGTGCTGTCAAGCCCCCCATGCCGGTGGCGACGTTTTAAAACAGCCGTGCCGCCCCCTATCTTCGGCTCCTCGCTAGCGGGCAGGCAGGCGGCTCCTCGCTAGCGGGCAGGCAGGTGAGAGCTAGCGCCAGCGAACGGCTTGTCCGCGCTCGCTCTGGCCGCTTTCGAGCTGAGTCCTGAAGCGAATTCGCTTCAGGACTCAGCTCCAAAGCGGCGAGAATGAACGGTGTGGGCGGGTGAAGGGCGGGCGGCAGCGAGGAGTTTGCGTGGGCGGTGGGGAAACTCCTTGCTGATGCCCGCTGCTCGCCCTCCCGCCAGCAAGAGGGGGAAGACCCAGGGAAGCCGCCCAGCAGCTGATCTGCCGGGCACCATCTACGCATGCGTGCCCATAGAAAAAAGGGCACGCATGCGCAGATGGTGTTTTGACTTCCGGGTTGAAAAATCGCGAATTACCCTGTTCGCAATGGTCGGGGACGCAATAACCGGGGGATCACTGTAGATCCTTGGAACAAACTTCCAGCAGACATGGTAGATAAATCCACAGTAACTGAATTTAAACATGCCTGGGATAAACATATATCCATCCTAAGATAAAATACAGAAAATAGTATAAGGGCAGACTAGATGGACCATGAGGTCTTTTTCTGCCGTCAGTCTTCTATGTTTCTATGTTTCTATAAAACAGAATAACTGGCCATGATGACAAAAAATGAACAGAGTGCATGTGGTGATTTCACAGTTCAAACCCCGCCCCACCCCTCCCAGGAGTCCCCACATGGCCCATTTTGGATGCAGGTAGGGGCAGGGGCAGAGGCTCAGGGAGGGAGAAAAACAGGCCTACTGTAAATTCCGGAAGGCCTGAAATGGGCCCATTTCCAGCCTCCAGAGCCTGGGGAGGCCATTTTCACCCTCCTGGAAGTTCAAGGAAATCCTCCAGAACTTGGGCAAGGCAAAAATGACCTGCCCATTCTGCTGCAGGAGGCCAACTAGGCAGTGTTGGTTATGACCTATAAAGCCCTTCATGGCACCGGGCCAGAATATCTCAGGGACCGCCTTCTGCCGCACGAATCCCATCGACCAGTTAGGTCCCACAGAGTGGGTCTTCTCCGGGTCCCGTCAACCAAACAATGTCACTTGGCGGGACCCAGAGGAAGAGCCTTCTCTGTGGCGGCCCCGACCCTCTGGAACCAACTCCCCCCAGAGATTAGAATTGCCCCCGCCCTCCTTGCCTTTCGTAAGCTGCTTAAAACCCACCTCTGCCGCCAGGCATGGGGGAACTAAGATACACTTTCCCTCTAGGCCTTCACAATTTTATGTATGGTATGTTTGTATGTATGATTGGTTTTTATATAATGGGTTTTTAACTGTTTTTTTAGTATTGGATTTTGTTGTACTGTTTTACTGCTGTTGTTAGCCGCCCCAGTCTGCGGAGAGGGGCGGCATACAAATCCAATTAATAATAATAATAATAATAATAATAATAATAATAATAATAATGCTCATCATGACCACACCCATCCAACAACCGGGCAGAAAACCCCTTGCTAACATTTTTGAAGCCCACCCCTCGTTTCCCAGGTCCACAAAACGTTACAATACCATACATTTCTCAGCTTCTTAATGGCAGCCAAGTTCCTCTTCTTGCATACCTTTAGTCAGCCAGATTGGAGAAGACCACCTTGTTTCTGCTTTTGAACCCGAGGAGTTCATGGCGAGGAATTTTACTCTGAAAAATATAAAGTGAAATTAAAATACAGGAGGAAGGAATGGAAAGAAATATCAAATCGAATAGAATAGAATTTTATTGGCCAAGTGTGATTGGACACACAGGGAATTTGTCTTGGTGCACATGCTCTCAGTGTACATAAAAGAAAAAGATACATTTGTCAAGAATCATTTGGAACAACACTTAAAATGATTGTCATAGGGGTCAAATAAGCAATGAAGAAACAATCAATATTATTAAAAATCTTAGGATACAAGCAACAAGTTACAGTCATACAGTCCTAAGTGGGAGGAAAAGGGTGATAGGAATGATGAGAAAAACTAGTAGAATAGAAGTGCAGATTTAGTAAAAAGTCTGACAGTGTTGAGGGAATGTTTTTTTAGTAGAGTGATAGCGTTTGGGGAAAAACTGTTCTTGTGTCTAGTTGTCTTGGTGTGCAGTGCTCTGTAGCAACGTTTTAAGGGTAGGAGTCAAAACAGTTTGTGTCCAGGATGCGAGGGGTCAGTAAATATTTTCCCCACCCTCTTTTTGACTCGTGCAGTATACAGGTCCTCAATGGAAGGCAGGTTGGCAGCAACACTCCGCAATCTGCATTGGTTGCCGATCAGTTTCCGGTCACAATTCAAAGTGTTGGTTATGACCTATAAAGCCCTTCATGGCACCGGACCAGATTACATCAGGGACTGCCTTCTGCTGCACGAATCCCAGCGACCAGTTAGGTCCCACAGAGTGGATCTTCTCCGGGTCCCGTCAACTAAACAATGTCGCCTGGCGGGACCCAGGGGAAGAGCCTTCTCTGTGGCAGCCCCGACCCTCTGGAACCAACTCCCCCCAGAGATTAGAACTGCCCCCACCCTCCTTGCCTTTCGTAAACAACTTAAAACCCACCTCTGCCGCCAGGCATGGGGGAATTGAGATCCTCTTTCCCCCTAGGCCTTTACAATTCTATGCATGGTATGTATGTATGTATGTATGTATGTTTGGTTTTTATATTAATTGATTTTTAATCATCAATACCAAATTACTATTGTACACTGTTTTATTGTCGCTGTTAGCCGCCCCGAGTCTCTGGAGAGGGGCGGCATACAAATCCAATAAATAAATAAATAAAATAAATAAATTGTTTTTTCTGCAGTTCTGATTCTCCTCTGAAGTCTGTGTCGGTCCTGTTGGGTTCAAGCACCAAACCAGACAGTTATAGAGGTGCAGATGACAGTGACATTGTCAGTGCCTTTCAGCTCAATTAATGATCGGGTGTATCCTCACAGTTTAGTCTGTGAAGATGTTGGACATAATGGTGAATGAACAAAACAGGGAGGTTCCGATAGCTCCAGAAAGAGAACAGGTGACCAATCTATTTTGGGCTGCTTTGATTGTGACCATCATGAATGAAAAGGTGCAAAATCTTCTTTAAGCTATCAGCTTAATATTAATAAAGTTAATGATAATTTCAATAATAACAATAACAATAACAATAACAATTAGATAGATAGATAGGTAGGTAGGTAGGTAGGTGATAGGTAGGTAGGTAGGTAGATGGTAGATAGGTAGGTAGGTAGGTACGTACGTACGTAGGTAGGTAGATGATAGATAGATTAGATAGGTAGGTAGGTAGGTAAGTAGGTAGGTAGATGATAGATAGATTAGATAGATAGGTAGGTAGGTAGGTAGGTAAGTAGGTAGGTAGATGATAGATAGATTAGATAGGTAGGTAGGTAAGTAGGTAGGTAGATGATAGATAGATTAGATAGATAGGTAGGTAGGTAGGTAGGTAGGTAGATGATAGATAGATTAGATAGGTAGGTAGGTAGGTAAGTAGGTAGGTAGATGATAGATAGATTAGATAGGTAGGTAGGTAGGTAAGTAGGTAGATGATAGATAGATAGATTGGTAGGTAGGTAGGTAGATGATAGGTAGATAGATAGATAGATAGATAGATAGATAGATAGATAGGTAGGTAGGTAAGTAGGTAGATGATAGATAGATTGGTAGGTAGGTAGGTAGATGATAGGTAGGTAGATAGATAGATAGATAGATAGATAGATAGATAGATAGATAGATAGATAGATAGATAGATAGATAGATAGATAGATAGAGAAACAAAACAAAACAAGATTTTGGAACTCAATACACCTCACGATTGAGGAAAAGAAAAAAGTGTGGATCATTGATGTTGACATACCAGGTGACAATCAAATTGATGAAATCAAGAAAAACCTAGCTGATAGCAGGATCATAAAATCGAACTACAACAACTCTGGCATAAACCAGTATAGGTGGTCCCAATAGTAATCAGCACATTGGGTGCTGTGCCAAAACACCTCAGCTGGCATTTGAAAACAGTAAACATAGACAAAATCACAATCTGTCAGTTGCAAAAGGCCACCATACTTGGATCTGTGCGCATTATACGAAACTACATTACATAGTCCTAGATGTTTGTCAAGTGTTCGACTTGTGATATTGTGATATGAAATACAGCATATAAATCTCGTTTGTTGTGTATTACTTTTTTTGGTGAAAATAATAATAATAATAATAATAATAATAATAATAACAACAACAACAACAACAATAATAATAATAACAACAACAACAACAACAATAAATAATTGCAGTAAATATTTTACAATCTTTATTCAACAATGGAATTGTTCTGTAAGTCTTGCTTGAAGGCAAATCTTGTCCTTTTGGAAGTACAGTAAAGTAATATTGGCCCCTTTCCAAGATTCTGATCGAATGATTGATTCATAAAGGTGAGACTACGTTAACACATCATGTGTGTATTTCAAAATTCTTCCATGATTTTATTTGAATTTGTATGAAAAACATAGAAAGTCTCCTTGGAAAAGATTGATGGATATTTAAAAAAAAAAAAAAGGAATGTACCCAAACTTTCATAATGTCAAACAAAACATAAATAGTCCAAAAACAACTTTTGAAATATCAAGAAGTCTTTGTCCCATTTACGGATGTCATGTCATCTTTTCGGATTCCGGGGAAGGAACCAGAGCAAAAAAAAAAACATGTGTGCAAACACCACTTGCCCTCTTAGGCTACAAGCCCATCTACAAACCCATCATTATCTGATTGCAACTTCTTTTTTGTATTATTCAAGCCTGAGAAGCCTTTCTGGCTTGGACTTCATTCCTTTCTCTTACGCAGGGTGGAAAGTCTGGTTGAATGGGTCTGCATTCCTGTTTTCTCAACACCCCGAGTGTTGAAAACTGGCTATACCTCCAACTTCAGAATCAATAGGGTGGTTGTTGTTTTCCTTCTTTTGTCTTTTTTCCAGAATTGTGACATTTGGTTTCATTCTTCCTTCATTTCTAAGGGCAGTGTGTCTCAGGGTCTCAAAACAAGTCAAAATGGCAGCTGTAACTGTGCAATCCGAGATGCGTGTAAAAAAGGGCGTGGCTTGGATTGCACAGTTATGGCTTCATTTTTTGACATGGCTAAAAGGGGGCGGGGCTTCAATCGGTGACTTGTGGCCATCAACTTGATATTTTTTTCAATGCCCTTCCGTCTAAAGATGTTTTTAGAGAAGTGGCTGCTCACCCCAAATATTTATTTCTCTCCAATTGGAAATTTACAGAAAAAAAGATCAATGAATGAAGTTGGTTAAGAAAATTGGCTATGCGGAGCAGGGAGTGAAGGGCTGCAAAAATTTTTACTACCAGACTGTGGGTGTGGCCTATTTTGTGGGTGTGGTTTGCCAGCCATGTGACCAGTTGGGAGTGGCTTGGCAATCATGTGGCCCAGGGGCTTAAAGGTCATGTGACTGTTTAACGGTGGCCATCTTGACATCACTCACGTCAAGGGTTTAGGTTAGGGTAAGGGTCCCTGGCTTCTCCTCACCTCAAAGAGATACAATTTCTCTATCTATTTACTATTACTGAACATCCAAAATATACCATTTAATTCGATATTGAAGATTCGGAACTCGGAAGCAAGGTGTTGGAACAAACTGCTTTAATTGTCAAAGACCAGACAAGTCAAACGGAACACAAGCAAAATATATACAGTACTTTCGGTCACTGACAGGAGAGCCAATACAGTAACCATACTTTTCCCGCCAAAAGTGGTGATACAGTAACGGAGCTTATACCCAATCAGGATAGCAGTCAGCTGGTGACCAATAGGAAACTGTTTCCATGCAGAATGGCTCCCGCTGGAACTAGGCAGATATATAGCAGATATCATTCTTTGATTTACATCTTGCCTATCAGTCCAGTAATCAAGGAAACTTCCCTGCTTTTTAATTGATATATAAACAAACAAAAGCCTGAAAAACTGATCATCCTCACTCTCATAATGACTTTATATAATTATATTATATTTAATGACATAATGCCAATGACTACTTCAGCTTCAACCACAACAACACACGAGCACACAACAGATACAAACTTAATGTAAATCGCTCCAAACTCAACTGCAGGAAATACGACTTCAGTATCCAAGTAGCTGTTGCATGGATCTCACTATGAGACTCTGTAGTATCATCACCTAACTCACCCCAAACTTTACCCTTAGACTATCCACTGTTGACCTCTTCCAATTCCCAAGAGGTCAGTCAGGGGCATGCATAAGTGCACCAGCCTGCCTTCCGTCCCCTGTCCTAATTTTTCTTTTTAATTGTTTTTTACTAGTATCATGTATATGAATATTATTATATCTTTACAGACCCCCAATATGTACTTGACAAAACAAATAAATGAAAATAAAATATGCCTCCCCCTTCTTTCCCCAAATAAATGCAGTGAGGTCCCCCAAATTTCCCAATGGTTTTTGTTTCTCTTCCCTCACGCCCCCCCCCAAAAAACAATTTCATGGTCACTCAGACCCAACAGCTTCCAAGAGAATTTGAGAATGTATTTGCACTGCTCGCTTATCCATGCTTGTAAATGAAGACAGCCTTGCCAATGTGGTAAGCCATGTGTATCCATAAAAACAAACCTAATCAGGATTAAATTATGTTTAATGTGCCCTGCAGATTTGGGACTGGATGCAACCTGAGACACCGACAGGTCTGTTGGCTTAGATAACCAAGTGGAAAGGAGGAGATGTTCCTCCAATTTCAGTCTTGATTTCTTTTAGGATATTATTATTATGGTTGGTCACACAATCAGCCAGATGTTAAAATGGATTTGGCATTTCCCCCCGCCTATCGAGTCCTTCCTAAGGACCTGGAATAGGCAGACCTTGTGTTATTTTTAAAATTATTATTGGTATTATTGGTACAAGTGGATTCGACTTACATTCCCTACCGGTTTGCATCGCGGCGGAAGTGCACATCACGTCAGGGAATTTAATGCCTGTGTATGCGCAGAAGTCTTTGCGCATGTGCAGAGAGTTTTTTGCCAGGCACTTTCAAGAAGTGGCGACCAGAGAACTGATTCGGGGGTATGGACAGCCAGCTATCACTGGGGGGAAATTTCCGCCACCGTTTCAGGACAACTGGTCCAAATGGGCAGCATCAAACTCATTACCGGACTCCATAGTGTCATCCCCAAACCCCCAACACTTTACCCTTAGATTATCTATGGTTGACCTATCCAGATTCCTAAGAGGTCAGTAAGGGGCGAGTACAAGTGCACTAGAGTGCCTTCCGTCCCCTGTCCTATTGCTCTCCTATATCTCCTATTCCTTTCTTCTATTCCTATATCTCTTCTTCTGTTATTTTCATTGATATGTTCTATTAGTATATCTTCTTTTCTATTATTTCATAGATATATTTTACTATGAGTATCTCCTCTATAACCTTCATCATGTATTTTACTATATGTGTGTGTGTGTGTGTGTGTGTGCGTATATATATATATATATATATATATATATATATATATATATATATATATTGTTCTGAGTTCGGGTTTTGCCCTGTGTAATATTTTGCATGTTTATGCGACGTTTCGGTGAAATCACATCCACCATCATCAGGCTGAAGTTTCCAAGCTTCGTGCTGTTGTAAACAACAGCACGAAGCTTGGAAACTTCAGCCTGATGATGGTGGATGTGATTTCACCGAAACGTCGCATAAACATGCAAAATATTACACAGGGCAAAACCCGAACTCAGAACAATCTACATACATATACCCGTGAAAATTTACGAAAACAAATATATATATATACATATATATATATATATATATATATATATATATATATATATATACACACACACACACACACACACACACACACACACACACACAGCAGGGTGATTCGACACAACAAATATGTAACCTTTCCCTGGTGCAGAGCTGAAGGGATTGGATACTGTAGCCTAGAGGATAATTCTCTGGCTTACAAGGCAAAGGTTGCAGGTTCAAGTCCCAGTGGGTATGGCTAGCTGATGAGGCCAAAATAAGGCCGAAATAGATCTACAGTATTCTAGTCTCCCTTAATTTTCAAATTATATATATATATATCGAATCCCAGTAAAAGAAAGGGGTGTGGCTAGCTGATGAGGCCTAATAAGGCCGAAATGGGACCATCCTAGTCTCCCTTAATTTTAAAATTCCAGCTGAAAACATTTTAACATATATATATATATATATATATATATATATATATATATATATATATATATATATATATATATGTTTTTTCTTATGTCGGATCACCCTGGTATAAGGCCGAAATAGATCTATCCTGGTCTCCCTGAATGTTTGTCGGGTGGTGGATATAATTCACAAACACTTGTTTTATGCTGTGTGTATCTTTATATTATAAAAAATCAATAAAAATATTTTTTTAAATCATTATGCACTGTTGAGTCCTTCGGGATTGGGCGGCATAGAAGTCGAATAAATAAATAAATATTGATTATTTCCCAAGCAACTGAGATAGGCAGATTTTATTGTTGATAGCGTTAAAAGCAAGGGCAGATTGCCATTACTGCTACTACCAGCCTTGATTCTCTTGCATGTACATGCATGTGTTTTTTCTTCTGCGCAACACCGGAAGCAACATGTTGCAAGGGGATGCGCACGTGAGATTTTGGTGATTTTTTTCTTTTGCGCATGTGCAGAAGCAAAAAAATAGCCAAAATCTTTCTCAGTTGCACATCCCCTCGCAAGATTTTGCTTCTGCGTATACGCACAAAGAAAAAATACGCTTGGATGCAAATGCGTGCACGTAAGAGAATTTAAGCTGTGCATGCAGCACACCGTTTGTTACCAGCGTGCTGTCCTCTAGCACAGTGTTTCCCAACCTTGGCAACTTGAAGGTATTTGGACTTCAACTCCCAGAATTCCCCAGCCAGCAAATGCTGGCTGTGGAATTCTGGGAGTTGAAGTCCAGTTATCTTCAAGTTGCCATGGTTAGGAAACACTGCTCTACCATAGCAACCCACTATTGGTTAAAAGTATCATGAGGACCCAGATTGTTGGGGGCTATATGTTGACTCTGTAAACCATTTAGATAGGGATGTAAAGTCCTGTGAAGCTATAAATAAGTCTAAGTACTATGTGTTATTGCTATCATCACAGGATGTAAGCTGTTCCATTTTATATCCTGCCTTCAGAGGTGATTGCCGGTTTTTTTAAAAAAAGCCTCAAAATGGTGGCCACATCCATGCAATCAAAGCCCCGCCCCTTTTTGCTTGCATCATGACTGCCATTTTGATTTTTCTGACATCCTTTCCCTTATGGGTGCCCTCTCTCTACCTGCCAGGGTTTCCTCCCAACCAGTTCAGAGGGTCAAACCGAGGGCCATATATATATGCCATCCTCTCCTTACCTGTAAGGTCCATTAGAGGGCAGAGGGCCATTGCAGTGGGTCCTGCTGTCATCATTTTTGCAGGTGGATTCGTTGCCCACTCGGAGCACGTTCGTCTCTTTGCCTTTACCGGTAGTACACGGGAACTGGGAGAGGGTGGACTTCATTGTCATGAAGGCGTAAGAGGTATATAAATCTTCATACGGTGGAATTTGCTGTGGAGTTGTGGGATTCTGGAAGTTATTGGTGGCTGTGGGGAGAGCACATTTTAAAAACAAGGCAGGAGGAGTGATCTAGAAATGAGTTCATGTTATTTAAAAAAAAAAACCCTATGGTTTAACAGCTCATCCATCTCATAGGAATCCTGTGAGGCCCATGGTTTGGGGAACCTGCCATTTACCCAGCATATGGTTTCCAGCAATGGACAGCAGACGTGATAGATAAATCCACAGTAACTGAATTTAAACATTCCTGGGATAAACATATAGAAACATAGAAACATAGAAGACTGACGGCAGAAAAAGACCTCCTGGTCCATCTAGTCTGCCCTTATACTATTTTCTGTATTTTATCTTAGGATGGATATATGTTTATCCCAGGCCTGTTTAAATTCAGTTACTGTGGATTTATCTACCATGTCTGCTGGAAGTTTGTTCCAAGGATCTACTACTCTTTCAGTAAAATAATATTTTGTCATGTTGCTTTTGATCTTTCCCCCAACTAACTTCAGATTGTGTCCCCTTGTTCTTGTGTTCACTTTCCTATTAAAAACACTTCCCTCCTGGACCTTATTTAACCCTTTAATATATTTAAATGTTTCGATCATGTCCCCCCTTTTCCTTCTGTCCTCCAGACTATACAGATTGAGTTCATTAAGTCTTTCCTGATCCATTTTATACTTAAGACCTTCCACCATTCTTGCAGCCCGTCTTTGGACCCGTTCAATTTTGTCAATATCTTTTTGTAGGTGAGGTCTCCAGAACTGAACACAGTATTCCAAATGTGGTCTCACCAGCGTTCTATATAGCGGGATCATAATCTCCCTCTTCCTGCTTATTATACCTCTAGCTATGCAGCCAAGCATCCTACTTGCTTTCCCTACCGCCTGACTGCACTGTTCACCCATTTTGAGACTGTCAGAAATCACTACCCCTAAATCCTTTTCTTCTGCAGTTTTTGCTAACACAGAACTGCCAATACAATACTCAGATTGTGGATTCCTTTTCCCCAAGTGCATTATTTTACATTTGGAAACATTAAACTGCAGTTTCCATTGCTTTGACCATTTATCTAGTAAAGCTAAATCATTTACCATATTACAGACGCCTCCAGGAATATCAACCCTATTGCACACTTTAGAGTCATTGGCAAATAGGCAAACCTTCCCTACCAAACCTTCCCCTATGTCACTCACAAACATATTAAAAAGAATAGGACCCAGAACAGACCCTTGTGGCACACCTCTTGTAACCTGACTCTGCTCAGAATATATCCATCCTAAGATAAAATACAGAAAATAGTATAAGGGCAGACTAGATGGACCATGAGGTCTTATTCTGCCATCAATCTTCTATGTTTCTATGTTTCTATGTTTCTATCTCTCTCTCTCTCTCTCTCCCCTATCTATCTATCTATCTATCTATCTATCTATCTATCTATCTATCTATCTATCTATCTATCTATCTATCTATCTGGTTGGTTGATTGATAGATTGATAGATTGATTTCTATGCCGCCCTTCTCACAGCGACTCAGGGCGGCAATGTTAAAATTGTTCCTCCAGTGATTAATCCCCTGAGCGTTTTCATAAATCTATTTATGGAAACAGTTCAAATGTGCGCCTCACCTTCTGACTCTGTCAAACTATCTATTAACATGCCATAATTACTGCTTAGCATCTATCTGGATGAAGCAGTCTTTATCAGCTTTGACAACTTGCAGAAGGGTGGACTTCAATTTCCAGAATTCCTCGGTCAGCATGGATTCTGGGAATTGAAGTCCTCACTTCTTCAAGTTGCCAAGATTGAGAAACACTGGGATAAAATAAGGCACATCCACTTCTGGGAAACATGTCAACAACTAACATTCAGAAACAAGATTTTTAATTGCAAGTAAAACGCCATGGTGGTGCAGTGGTTAGAATGCAATATTGCAGGCTAATTTTGCTGACTGCCAGCAGTTTGATTCTCACCAGCTCAGGGTTAACTCAGCCTCACATCCTTCCAAGGTCAGTAAAATGAGGATCCATATTGTTGGGGGCAATACATGGCATTGGACCAGATTACTTGCGGGACCGCCTTCTGCTTCATAAATCCCAGTGACCAGTCAAGTCGCACAGAGTTGACTTTCTCCAGGTCGTATCAGGCAGGCAATGCCGCTTGGTGGGGTCTAGGGAAAGAGCCTTCTCTGTGGCAGCCCCGACCCTCTAGAATCAACCCCCCCCCCAAAAGATTCATACTGCCCCTACCTTCCTGATCTTTCATAAAGCTTTAAAAAAGTACTTCTGCTGACAGGCTTGGGGACTTTGAATTTTAAGAGCTACTCTGGTCTATGAGTGAATGACACATGGATGATTGTTTTTTTTTAAATGAATTAAGGATTTTAGAACATAATTCTTGCTAGATTTTTATGTGATTTTAGATGTGGTGTTTCTTAGTATTTTAAATATTATATTTCTCACACATTTTGTATTTGGACAAGGAGTCACTGCTCACAGTTGTTCATGCCCTCATCACCTCGAGGTTCAATTACTGCAACGCTCTATACATGGGGCTACCTCTGAAAAGTGTTAGGAAACTTCAGATCGTGCAGAACACGGCCGCGAGAGCCATCGTGGGGCTTCCTAGATTTGCCCACATTTCTGCAACACTCCGTGGCCTGCATTGGCTGCCGATCAGTTTCCGGTCACAATTCAAAGTGTTGGTTATGACCTTTAAAGCCCTGCATGGCATTGGAGTAGAGTACCTCCGAAACCGCCTGCTACCGCACGAATCCCAGCAACTGATAAGGTCCCACAGAGTTGGCCTTCTCCGGGTCCCATTGACCAAACAATGTTGTTCGGCGGGCCCCACGGGAAGAGCCTTCTCTGTGGCAGCCCCGGCCCTCTGGAATCAACTCCCCCCGGAGATTATAACTGCCCCCACACTCCTTGTCTTTCGTAAATTACTCAAGACCCGTCTATGCTGCCAGGCATGGGGGAGTTGAGACACCTTTCCCCCAGGCTTTTTTATATTTATGTTTGGGTATGTATATGTAGTTTGCTTTTTAAAAATATGATAGGGTTTTATGTGCTTTTTAATATTAGATTTGTTTTCGCTGGAATATTGTTTTTATTATTGTTGTGAGCCGCCCTGAGTCTTCGGAGAGGGGCGGCATACAAATCTAATAAATTGAATTGAATTGAATTGAATTTGTCTTGTGGTAAGCCACCCTGAGTCTCAGGAGAAGGGTGGCATGGAAATCAATCAATCAATCAATCAAACAAACAAATAAATAAATAAATAAGCAAGCAAACAAAAAAATAATAATAATAAATAAATAAATAAATACGCTGATATTGTAAAATTACTTAGAGAGGGCTGTAAAGCACTGTGATGTGATATATACTATAAGTCTAAGTGCTAGTGCTATTACTGAAATTTGAATTAATTAAAATCTCTCATACACTCTGCCATCTGCTCAAATTTCCTTTCAAGTTTCAATTGGGCAGAAAAGCCATTTAATGCAGTGATTAAGGTGTTGGGCTAAGATTGGGAAGACTCAGGTTTTTGGAAGCGCAATGGGCTACTCTGGGCTAGTCGCTCTTTCTGAGCTCAACCTATACCTCACAGGCAGCAGCAACTGAAGCTGAGGCTGAATGACAAACGCAGCATTGCACCATACACCCCACCCGTCTTCTGTACACATTGGGAGATTGTGTGCAGCCTCAAAGGGGCAGGGCTTGTAGGACAATGCCACTTTCATAATTTCACTCAAAGCAGAAAGCTCTTGTGAATGTTCACCTTCACAAGAATAAAATAGAGGGAACCTCCTCCCTATGTTCCCAATCGAAAAATGAAAATAAAGGAGAATAATTGTAGCTCAGGGTTGAGCTACAACCTAGACAATGTAGGTTGGCGGAGCCACGTGAGAGGACCTTCTCTGTGGTGGCTCCAGCTCTATGGAACCAATTGCCTCCGTAGGTACATACCTCCCCCACCCTCCTAGCCTTTAGGAAAGAGCTGGCTTTGTCGGGGCCGTTGAGTTGTACCATCCAGTTCCGGCCAAGTAGAATTAATGTTTCTTTTATATTCTGGGTTTTTTACATTTTGATTGTTGTACGCCACCCAGAGGCCACAAGGAGTTGGGCAGCTTAGAAATTTAAATAACAAATAAATAATAATAAATAAATGAGAGGTCTGCTCTCTGAGCTTGGCGGTTTTCTTGCAGATCCAAACTTTATCCAAAGTATTTCCTAATGAAATTGTCAACTCGCAAAGCATCCTTGGCCTGCTCTCAAGTTGCCATAGGCCAGAGGGGAATAGGAAACTGGCGAAACAACATGGTAGCCAAAGACAGAGGCACACTCCATGCTTATCTCTCTCAAGGTTGCATCCATAGGTTACCTACAACAGCCAGAGGAGAGTGGCCTCTACAATGAAAGAGTGCTCTGCTGGCGAAATTTTTTACTACCACACTGTGGCCGTGGTTTATTTTATGGGTGTGGCCTGCTGGCCATGTGAACAGGTGGGAGTGGCTTGATGATCATGTGACTGGAAGGTGGCTTAAAGGTCATGTGACTGGCTTAAAGGTGGCCATCTTGATGTCACTCACGTCAAGGGTTTGGGTTAGGGTGCCTGGCTTCTCCTCGCCTCAAAGAGATACAATTTCCATATCTATTTACTATTACTGAACATCCAAAACATACTCTTTAATTCTATGTATATATCCCATACATATTACATACAGCATATTACATTACATGTCTACGGAGAGGGGCGGCATACAAATCTAATAAACATAATCATTACATACATACATATTGCACAGGCACACAAAAATATACATTATCTACTATCTAAACTGTATGTACACACACACACAAAATTCTAAAATTATACACATTCAACCTCATTTACTGCGATAGGAAAAACATAACCAGAGCCCAAAAGGGGGGAAAAAGAAAAAAAAATCAAAACCTTTTACCGGTTCTGCATACCTGACTGTACCCGTAGGAGCCCATCCCTGCCTGGGGGAAGGTGGGAAAACAGTGTCATAATTGGGGTGTAAATTATTTAGGATCAGAGCCAGCTTCACTTGGGAGTGTGCCAACATGATGCGCCTAATAAATAACTGGATTTTTTTGAGGCTTGGCTGGAATCTCATGCTTTAGTTAGGGCATCCTTGAGAATCCTAACAGAAATATCTTTAAGAAAACCACCAAGGTCAAAGAGCACCAAAGCCCCCTCAGAGGTGATAATAATAAAAGAACAGAAATGGCCTGGAAGGGAATATTCACAAGCTGTAACAGAAACAATGAAGGAAGAAGTGTGTTTTAAGGCGTGGGAAAGGGGGTAGCATTAGTAAGAGACAGGCTGGTTCCTTTTGATTCATTGGAATACAATATGACAAAGAGAGAGGGAGGTTACTCCGACTTGCAAGATTCAGCTACTATAGCCTCTTTCAATAAAGTTGAGTTATAGTTTTCCAGGGAAATTGGTTTCTTTGATCAGATCTATCTTCTAGAGCTAACAGATAGAAATCCAACGAATAAAATAAAATGTTTAGGGATGTTGACTATTCACTCACCATTAGCGAAGGTGATTACCAACCAGATGTTGTCGGAGACATTGACGAATGAGTCAAAGACACACTTTGGCGATTCTAAAGAAAAGGTACTAACGGTGATTTTTCCGGCCATGTCCACATTTGAGACTCGAGGAGTGTAGGGGACCACCTCTGAAAATACAGCAAGAAGCCATCAACATCAGAACATTGGGCGATGGTAAAATGCAAGAACTGATGATGCTTCTAATCAAATGCAAGCACAGGTCAGAACGTTTCTCACAAACAAAAACAGCATTCTTATTCGCCCCCCACCTGTGCTTTCTGGATCTAAAGTGGACACTATAGCCTATACCCCTTGACCTGAAACCCTGAGAGCTTCTGAAGCTAGATATTGTTGTGGTTAGCTCTGGCCCAGCTCCTGCCCCAAGGACTGTGGATGTGGGGTAGACATCCACATGCTGCAGGCCTGTTTTGCTCCCGGTGGAATCTGCTGATGAAGGCTCCTCTGACCAAGAAGACATGAGTGACAGGAAGGAGGAGAGTGTGGCAGACAGCTCAGAAGGAGATCAATTATCTAGCTCCTCCTTGGATTCGGAACAAAAGTTAATGATACAGCCATGCATGCGGAGAGCGATGCATAGGCAGCAACAACTGAGAGATTATTATCAAAGAAAATGAGGCCACCTGTGGTTGGGTGGGGCTGTGGTAATTAGTGAGGCAGTTATAAAGAGCAGCCTGTGGGTTTGGCCATTGTGGAGGATTATCTGATCGTTGTGTTTCGTGCCTGCCTTGCTGACTTCGACCTTTGCAGGCTGCTTTTTCCCTGCTTTGAAACTGAACCAGAGCCAAGTGTGTTTTCCTTTCTGCAAGAAGAAGGACTGTGAATTGCCTCACAGCTGCAAGCTAAGTATCTCAGAACTGATAAGGGACTTGTACAAATTACAAGTTTGTTTGGAGACAAGTGCTCTTTGCTATACAAAAAGAGTGATTAGTTTATTTGCATTTTCGGTATAAAGAACATTGTTTTGAATTTTCAAACGTGTGGGTCTGAAATTTGTATCTGAATTTTCGGGAGGATTCTGCCAGAGAGCTCGACAGAACAGATATAAAAGGCAAAAAGGCAGTATGTTTTCAGGACTTTTCTTGATGATGTGAGGATGTTATCTCCATGTTCCTTGGCAATGTTAATAAACAAATAATATATGCCCTATATGAGTGATGGTGAACCTATGGCATGGCCGCTCTGAGTCTCCGAAGAGGGGCTACATACAAATCAAATAAATAAATAAATAAATGGGTGCCACAGGTGGCATGTGGAGCCATATTGGCCAGCATGCGTTGCCCTAGCTCAGCTCCAGCGTGCACACTGGCCAGCTGATTTTTGGCTCTCACAGAGACTTTGGGAGGGCATTTTCAACTTCCGGAGGGCATTTTTGCCTCTGGAGCTTGGAGAGGCTGAAAAATGGGGCTGCCAGGCCCCCAATAAGTGGGAAAAAAGGGTGTTTTTGGCCCCCAGAGGGCCTCCAGGGGGACAGGGGAGGCAATTTTCGCCCTCCCCAGGCATTGAATAATGGGTGTGAGCACTCACGCAGGTGCGATAATGTGTGCACTTGCACTTTTGGTACCCGAGAGAAAAAAGGTTCGTCATCACTGCCCTATATCAAGGGTCACCAGCAGCCTTTTGGACCTCAGGGACCACTAAATTCATAATTTTAAATCCCGTGGTCTTCTAATATGATCTGCCTAATGACCAGCTGGGTGGGCGTGGCTAGGTGGTCACGTGACTGGGTGGGCGTGACCAAATCTCTGTCACTCCCTTCCCTCCCAGCCACTCCTTGCCTTCCCCCCTCGGGCTGCTTAGGGCCCCAACAGATCAAGGAGAAATAGAATATTATAAAGTCTGGGATGATTGGTTAGATAAAAGATCAAGGAATAGTGAATAAACAATTTAAAGTATAAATATGTAAATAGTAAATAGTTATAAGTGTGCAGACTGCTAATAGTAAATAATTGCCAAATGGTAATAATAGAAATATAAGAATATGTATGTTTGCATGAAATTGTATGTAAAACTTTACTCCAAAAACTTCTGATAAGAGCGGGGCAGTAAAAGCCCCAATATATGTTCTATGTTTGTTGGTGTCTTGTCTGATAAATTTATAGATGTGAATTTATCTCTTCTTTCTTTCTTCTTCTTTTAATTTTTTTATTTTTCCTCTTCTCTTTCATTCCCCCTCTTCTCTTTTTTTAGCCTTATTTTCTTCTATATATGTGTGTGTGTATTTTGATTTATAACTGTACACTATAAATTCATATACATTTGTACCAATATTTGCATAGTCCTTTTGCTTTATATATCTTTATGCTTTATGTATAATCTTTATCTTCAATAAAGATTATATTTTCTTAAAAAATAAAAAAAATGAATATTATTTAAAAGAAAGACTTGGGAATGTCAACTCCCAGAATTCTCCAGCCAGCATGGAGAATTCTGGGAGTTGAAGTCCACCAGTCTTAAAGTTGCCAAGTTTGGGGACCCCTGGACTGCATTATTTGAGTCTCCATTTGAATACCCACCCTCCCTCCCTTCTTCCAGCCTATAAGAAGATTAAGCCAACAGTCTCATCTCTCCAGAGCTGACACGGAAGTGGAATATCGTTTGGGAATGAAAGAGAGCTAATCTTCTGCACATTTCCTCGAATTCATTTTATACTATTGATATTTGTACTTAAACACAATCCATTTAACCGTTGCAAGTAAAACCCTAAGCTAGGTTAATATGGTCCAAGCCCAGCCTGGGTTCCTCCCAACCCCATTTATGAATAAATGTGTTTGTGAATACAGAAAATAGATTAACTCAGGAAGCAGGTTCACAATGTTATGTGACTATAGCCACCCTGCATTATAGAATAGAATAGAATAGAATTCTTTATTGGCCAAATGTGATTGGACACACAAGGAATTTGTCTTGGTGCATATGCTCTCAGTGTACAAAAAAGAAAATATATATTTGTTATGAGCTACAACACTTAATGATTGTCATATGGATCAAATAAGCAATCAGGGAACAATCAATATTAATATAAATTACAAGGATGCAAGCAACAAGTTACAGTCATAGTCATAAGTGGGAGGAGATGAAGGATAGGAACGATGAGAAAAACTAATAGTAATAGCAATGCAGCCTTAGTGAATAGTCTGACAGTGGTGAGGGAATTATTTGTTTAGAAAAGTGATGGCATTCGGAGAAAAAGCTATTTTTATTTATACTTCTTTACTTAGCCCAGATTATTGGAAAATATTCCTTTTTTTTTTTGCTATCTAATCACAAAAAAAGATTACCGCCAAACATTTACATCTAAACGTCTGCTAATGCCCAGAGCAAAAGAGACAGGATCCTTATCCTGGAAAGTTTAATTCAAAATGGTAGATGATACACTTAATTTAAGAAAGGACAACAATGATTTGAGAGAGAAGCAAGGAAAAGTGACATTTTAGGCAATTTCCCCCAAGTCATCCTACAGAGAGGTGAGATGTCGCATCATTTCTAATCATACAAATAACGATTTGAGTTGTCTTTGAAAGATGGCACCATCAACCCATTGAGATAGATCTTTCGTTTTGTCAAAGAATACTAGAAATCATTGAGTTGCTCCAAATAACCCCCTTCCAAGTATGATTTTATGATTCTATAAAATAATAGTCACCTAAAGCCGTGGTCTTGCAAGCAATTAGGAACAGAAGTAGAAGGGAAGCAGCCATTGTTACGGAAGTTGGTTATTCGTCTCAAGGACTTTCTGCATGCTATGGTAGAAGATGTTCCAAGCTGACCAAAGGATGTTCCTCGAAGTCCAAGGTTCAAATTAAGACAGGGTTAGTAAGGAAAATCATCCTTTTCTACCCTACCGGCCAATTCCTTATCACGTGGTCTTCGGCAGCTGCCCCTGTTCCACCCGTTGCCAACTTTCCACATTCTTCCCTTCCCTTGTAAGGATCTTGACCCCTGATAGCAAACAAGTTTGGCTTGTTCTTTCTCAAGAGGATAGAAAACAGCCACTAACTGGACAATTTAAGTGGGCATCATGGGGCTGCAGGATGAGGAGACGTGACACCGAAAGGTAAAAAGCCGGAAAATATCAGTAAAATCAAGTACAGTGGTACCTCTATCTACAAACGCCTCTACTTATGAACTTTTTAAGGTAAGAACTGGGTGTTCAAGATTTTTTTGCCTCTTCTCAAGAACTATTTTCCACTTACAAACAGGAGCCTCCGAAACTGTAACCGGAAAAGGCAGGGAGAAGCCTATGCCATAGGAATTTCCTGGGAGGAAACAGGGCCAGAAAAGGCGGGAAGAAACTTCTGTGGGGCCACTCTAGAAATCTACTGGGAGGAAACAGTGCCGGAAAAGGCAGGGAGAAGCCTCTGTGGGGCCATTTAAGAATCTCCTGGGAGGAAACAGGGCCTCCACCCTCCCTGTGGTTTCCCCAATCGCACGCATTATTTGCTTTTACATTGATTCCTATGGGAAAAATTGCTTCTTGTTACAAACCTTTCTACTTAAGAACCTGGTCACGGAACGATTAAGTTCATAAGTAGAGTACTGCTGTATAGTGCAAGAATTAGACTTTAGGATTAAGACTATAGAAACAAATTTTCACTCATTAACAAAAATATGAATGAGGAGCACTGCCACGCAAGGTGCGATAGCTCTGTGTGCCTGGAGAAATGGCTCTGCGCACCACTTCCGGCACGAATTCCAGCGACCAGTTAGGTCTCACAGAGTTGGCCTTCTCCAGGTCCCGTCAACTAAACAATGTCATTTGGTGGGACCCAGGGGAAGAGCCTTCTCTGTGGTGGCCCCGACCCTTTGGAACCAACTCCCCCCCAGATATCAGAGTTGCCCCCACCCTCCTTGCCTTTTGTAAGCTCCTTAAAACTCACCTCTGTCGTCAGGCATGGGGGAATTGAGACTTTCCCTTCCCCCTAGGCTTATAAAGTTTATGCATGGTATGTCTGTATGTATGATTGGTTTCTTAAATTGGGGTTTTAAAATTAACTTAAATATTAGATTTGTTTACATTGTCTTATTATTGTTGTTAGCTGCCCTGAGTCTACGGAGAGGGGCGGCATACAAATCTGATAAATAAATAAACAAACAAACAAACAAACAAATAAATAAAAATGTGCCATTGGTTCATTTTCATGGTCCTACACCATTTCTGACAAATGGCAGTCCAGTCTCTCCTTAAAAGCCTCCTGTGATGAAGCTCTCACAACCTTTGAAGGCAAGCTGATCATTGGTTGATTATTCTCATTTTTAGAAAATTTCTCATTTATAGATTGAATCTCTCCTTGGTCAATTTCCATTGATTATTCCTTGTGTGACCTCCTGGTGCCTTGGAAAATAGCCTGACCCCCTCTTCTCTGTGGCAGCCCCTCAAATATTGGAACACGGATATCAATGTCTCCCCTGGTCCGTCTCTTCATTAAACTAGCCATGCCCAGTTCCTGTAACCATTCTTCATATGTTTTAGTCTCCAGTCACCTCATCATCTTGCTTGTTCTTCTCTGCACTTTTTATATAATAATGTTTCTTATATAATCCTTAACATGAATTTATGTCAGGACCATGTTATATATTGATCTGTTATCAAAATCAGGTATCTTATCAGGTCATCAGTCACTTTATCCAGTGCTGTAGTAACTTTGAAGGGTCACTAAATGAAGAGTTGTAAATTGAGCACTACATACCGGTATATGTACGTATAAAGATCTATATTATATTAGAATGTTAGAATGCTTGGTTGCATAACTAGAGGTATAACAAGCAGGGAGAGGGAGATTGTGATCCCGCTGTATAGAGCGCTGGTGAGACCCCATTTGGAATATTGTGTTCAGTTCTGGAGACCTCACCTACAAAAAGATATTGATAAAATTAAACAGGTCCAAAGACGGGCTACAGGAATGGTGGAAGGTCTTAAGCATAAAACATATCAGGAAAGACTTCATGCACTCAATCTGTATAGTCTGGAAGACAGAAGGAAAAAGGGGGGACATGATCGAAACATTTAAGTATGTTAAAGGGTTAAATAAGGTTCAGGAGGGAAGTGTTTTTAATAGGAAAGTGAACACAAAAACAAGGGGAAACAATCTGAAGTTAGTTGGGGGAAAGATCAGAAGCAACATGAGAAAATATTATTTTACTGAAAGAGTAGTAGATGCTTGGAACAAACTTCCAGCAGACGTGATTGGTAAATCTACAGTAACTGACTTTAAACATGCCTGGGATAAACATATATCCATCGTAAGATAAAATACAAGAAATAGTATAAGGGCAGACAAGATGGACCATGAGGTCTTTTTCTGCTGTCAATCTTCTATGTTTCTATATAGTTATCAAAATATAAATTATCAAAATCAGCTGGTGTGTATGGGGTGCTCAGGGAGGGGTAGCACCTCTGGAATAGGGGCATGTTGTGTCCTTTTATGACAGCTCATTTTAGGGAGGTTTTTAGGGCAGCTTTTTCACCTTAGGTCTTCACCTATCATGCAGTTATCACCTGTGGCTCCCAGTAGCTGTAGCATGTGCAGCGGCCACACCCTGGGCAACAGCTTCGACAGGCTGGTCAAACCAGGCTGAGAGTAATCGATGGGTCATTGACCTTCGGTGAGATAGGGACTTGTCTATCCCGAGCATGTGAAGACAGATTCCAGTGGACTGAGTGGATGAAACCTACTAGAATAGGTCAAAGCTCTCTTGGGAGAATTGGTGCTAGACTTATGGTTGGGGTTCATCACAACACAAGGAACTGTATTAAGGGGTCGCGGCATTAGAAAGGTTGAGAACCACTAAACTAAACCTAAGTTTAACTTCATTTGAGTTTTTCTATGCCACGGTCCCTCAAACCTGCTTTGGAACTTTCAGTTTTATGGAACCATCAAATACCCCTGTTGGCCAATAGAACTTGGAAAGCCCCAGAAAAAGCAAAGTGAGATAGGAGAATAAAAATGTGGAAAATGCCAATAAACAGGCACGGGAAATAGTTGTAGCCACATTAGCTACCAGACCAGTTACAATCAAGTAAAGCAGGTAAGGCAGGTAACTTTGGACAGTTATGCTGTGGTGGGACAGGTCTTTGGGGGGGAGAGGGTTGCAACCTTTCCCACACCCTGTGCATTCCCAAAAAGAGATACAACTAAAAACGGAAAGCACATCACACGCAGAAGTTAAACAATCCCCACCCCGCTCAGGAACCATAACCAACCCACCACAACCAAAGTATCAAGCCGAAGCCAGAATGCTTGAGGTTTTGGCCTGACACATTATGCTATGTTCCCTTGGAATGTTTCTTGCTGTGGGAAATTGGGGTGAGGATGGCTGCATGCCATGACACATTCCTTTTAGGTTCTCAAGGTCAGCCATTGTTCAGCATCTGGCCGGAAGTTGCTGGGAGTTGCAGGGTAGGCTGGCAAAAGATGTATGGATCATGTGATGGGCTTGTGGGAGGAGATGCAAGGAAACCTTCGGAACCGCCTGCTACCGCACGAATCCCAGCGACCAATAAGGTCCCACAGAGTTGGTCCCGTCGACTAAACAATGTCGTTTGGCGGGCCCCAGGGGAAGAGCCTTCTCTGTGGCGGCCCCGGCCCTCTGGAACCAACTCCCCCCGGAGATTAGAACTGTCCCCACCCTCCTTGTCTTTTGTAAACTACTCAAGACTCACTTATACCACCAGGCATGGGGGAGTTGAGACACCTTTCCCACAGGCTTTTTTATACTTTGTTTTATGTTTGATATGAATGTGCTGTTTGGTTTTTAAAATAATGATAGGGTTTTATATGTTTTTTAATATTAGATTTGTTCCATTACTATTTTGTTTTTTATTACTGTTGTGAGCCGCCCTGAGTCTTCGGAGAGGGGCGGCATACAAATCTAATAAATAATAAATAATAATATAAAATGAACTCTAATCCAGGTGGAGATACCCTTGTAACTTTAGATTCGGGTTTCTCCAGTCGTGCTAACATGGCTCTGTTAATAAACTGGAACTTTGAAGAAGGCGAAGCCTTGGACTCCGATTTTATTTCTCAGAAGCTATTTGGAAGGGTGACACAAAGGATGGGTGTGGTTACATCTTTGGAAGATTTATTTTCATGGCCTTTCTTCCTTTTAGCCATTTTTGGGGAGAGGGTGCAGGGTCCAGAATTATCAGCCAGATTTCCTCCATGGATTCATATCTCCCAGAATTTCCAGCATAGAATCCCTAAAATTCTAAGGGATCTTTTGGGCCTTTCAATTAATCAGTTTCCTCTGTGCATGAATCCAAATTAAAGCATTGTGGATTATTATTATTATTTATTAGATTTGTATGCCGCCTCCTTCTCCGAAGACTCGGGGCAGCTCACAACAGTAATACAAAAACAATATAACAGTGAGACAAATATAATATTAAAATAAAACATATCTAAAACCCCAACAATTTAAAACAATACAACACATACATACCAAACATAAAATATAAAAGCCTGGGGGAGGATGTCTCAGTTCCCCCATGCCTGGCGATAAAGGTGGGTCTTGAGTAATTTGCGAAAGACAAAGAGGGTGGGGGCCGTTCTAATCTCTGGGGGGAGTTGATTCCAGAGGGCCGGGGCCACCACAGAGAAGGCTCTTCCCCTGGGGCCCACCAAACGACATTGTTTGGTCGATGGGACGTGGAGAAGGCCAACTCTGTGGGACCTTATCGGCTGCTGGGATTCGTGCGGGAGAAGGATGGATGGCAGCTTAAGCACATCTGAAAAAAAGGTTGCTGTCAGGTCCCATAGATCCAGTGATGGGCTCCTATGGGTACGGTCAGGTACACAGAACCGGTAGAAAATTTTTGAATTTTTTTCTTTTTCCCCCTCCTCTAGGTGTTTTTCCTATCTCAGTAAATGAGGTTGAATGTGTATAATTTTAGAAGAGCTCTGCATACATACAATTTATGTAGTAGATATTTTTGTGTGCCTGTGTGTAATATGTATGTACACATATGGCATATATACATAGAATTAAATAGTATATTTTGGATATTCAGGAATAGTAAATAAATAGTGAAATTGTATCTCTTTGCAGTGAGGAGAGGCCAGGCACCTTAACCCAAACCCTTGACGTGAGTGATGTCAATTCGGCCACCTTTAAGCCAGTCACATGACCTTTAAGCCACACCCAGTCACATGACCTTTAAGCCACTCCCACCTGGTCAGCCAGCAAGCCATGCCCACAAAATAAGCCACGCCCACAGTGTGCTATCAGGATGCTGCCATTCTGGTGAGGATGACAGAATATTCACTGACCTATTGCCACTTACTTTGAGGAAGAAACTCTTTTGAGAGGCATCTCACATGCATGTAGGTACTGCTTATCTTTGTTATGTTACAATTGAAATGGTTTTTCTTCCACCTTTCTTGACCATTCTAATTCATTGTACAGTGGTACCTCAAGATACGAACCCCTCGTCTTACGAACAACTCGTGATACGAACCCGGGGTTCAGAAAAATTTTGCCTCTTCTTACGACCTTTTTTCGAGTTACGAACCGGCGTTCGGAGACTGCTGGGAAGCCGCGCGGCTGTTTTAAAAGGTCGCAGCCGGCCTGGGGGGCTTCCCAGCACCCCCCGAACCCCGAACCCGGGTTCGGGGGGTGCTGGGAAGCCCCCCAGGCCGGCTGTCACCTTTTAAAACAGCCGCGCGGCTTCCCAGCAGTCGCCGAAAGCCGTTTTTTTGCGGGGGTTTTTTGGTTGCACGGATTAATTGACTTTACATTGTTTCCTATGGAAAACAATGTTTCGTCTTACGAACCTTTCGTCATACGAACCTCCTCCTTGCACCAATTAAGTTCGTATCATGAGGTATTACTGTACTTTTTGTTGTGTGAGCAAGCTTGTGTTTTCCATTTTAAAAATGCATTTAACTCCCATTTTGTTATTTTGATTTACTGAAAGATGTAGAAGGTACTTAACCCCACCCCCCCACCATTAACAAAATGTTAGTTTCCAGAGATAGAATTACCATGACAAAAAGCACCAGGAGGGAAAAGTGGAAACTAAAACTCAATTTAGAGTTTGCCAAAAGGTTTATTTCTAAAAACTGTCCCCAAATGCAAACTTCGCACTGGAATGTGTTCCAAGAGGAAGATTTAGGAGGTATTTTCAGAAATTAGAGTTGCCAAAACTAAAAAAAATCCACCCAGAATTCCAGAGGTGTTTGGACCAGTTTAACCTGAAAGGACAGCAACCTGCTGGTGATGTCACAATAATGTCACAGAACGGTTTGGTTGGTGCCAATCCGTGGATGCCATCTTTTTTTGGGGGGGTGGGGGGGGGATTTTCCTGGGTTTTTTTCCTTCTGCGTATTTATTTATTATTTATTTATTTATTGGATTTATATGCCACCCCTCTCCAAAGACTCGGGGGCGGCTAACAGCAATCATAAAACAGCGTACAATAATAATCCAATATTAAAAACGATTAAAAACCCCTTAATATAAAAAACCAAACATACATACAGAAATACCATGCATACAATTGTAAAGGCCTAGGGGGAAAGGGGAATCTTAATTCTCCCATGACTGGCGGCAGAGGTGGGTTTTAAGTAGCTTACGAAAGGCAAGGAGGGTGGGGGCTATTCTAATCTCTGGGGGGAGTTGGTTCCAGAGGGCCGGGGTCGCCACAGAGAAGGCTCTTCCCCTGGGTCCCGCCAAGCGGCATTGTTTAGTTGATGGGACCCGGAGAAGACCCACTCTGTGGGACCTAACTGGTTGCTGGGATTTGTGCAGCAGAAGGCGGTCCCTGAGATAATCTGGTCCGGTGCCATGAAGGGCTTTATAGGGTCATAACCAACACTTTGAATTGTGACCGGAAATTGATCGGCAACCAATGCAGACTGCGGAGTGTTGGTGTAACATGGGCATGCCTCGGGAAGCCCATGATTGCTCTCGCAGCTGCATTCTGCACGATCTGAAGTTTCCGAACAGTCTTCAGAGGTAGCCCCATGTAGAGAGTGTTACAGTAGTCGAGCCTCGAGGTGATGAGGGCATGAGTGACTGTGAGCAGTGACTCCCTGTCCAAATAGGGCCGCAACTGGTGTACCAGAGCGAACCTGGGCGAAGCTAAGTTTTTTGGCATTGAGCATGCATTGCCATCTTATTTTTGAGTTTTTGGGGGGGATGTTATTTTTTGCCACTGTGCATGCATGCAGGCACCCCATGAAGTGCACCCACAAGGTGCGAGGTAATTTACAACCCATCCCTGCAGGATTCTCTCCTGCTTGGTAAATGGGATCCTTTATTTTTGAATACTGTAATATTAAATCCCATGCAGGACCGATCAGATTTCCCATCTGTGTGACTCTTTAACTCCCTCTAATGGTCAGCTCTGGTAAAACAGCTTTTTGTTTTCAATGCCTTATTTATTTATTTATGGCATATAAATCCAATACATAAATAAACAAACTGGCATGCAATTATGATGGTCTCAGGGGGCTCCAACAAGCAAAGTCAATAGGGGAAGCTGGGTATGTGATTTATTTAATGATGGTAAAAAGGCTGCAACGTTGCATGCCACTCACCTGAGGACTGCATTGCTTAATGGCTGAAGTTCAAGTCAAGGAGCATCTGTATCACCCTATAACAGCGATGGCGAACCTTTTTCTTCCCGCATGCTAAAAATGAGTGTGTGCGCATTGGCTACCCCACAACCTCCCATGCGTGCCACTCTTGAGCATGTGCCCCCACCCTTGGCTGGGCCATTTTTCACCCTCTGGCTTCTCTGAAGACTCCAGAGTTCAAAAAGCGACTCAATGGGCCAACCAGAAGACTTCTGGTTGGCCCATTGGGCCGTTTTTCCATACTCCAGAGGCTCCAGGGAAGCTTCCTGAAGCCTCCGGGGGCAAAAACGGCCTTTCTCAAGACCGAAAATCAGCTGGCCAGTGCGTGCATTTGCACTGGAGTTGACATAGAATACTGCCTTGTGTTCCTCAGATATGGTTCCGCAGGCCACGTGTGGCCCACATACCACAGGTTTGCCATTACAGGCTATAATTCTGTAACCAAAACATAGAAACATAGAAGACTGACGGCAGAAAAAGACCTCATGGTCCATCTAGTCTGCCCTTATATTATTTCCTGTATTTTATCTTACAATGGATTTATCCCAGGCATGTTTAAATTCAGTTACTGTGGATTTACCAACCGCGTCTGCTGGAAGTTTGTTCCAAGGATCTACTACTCTTTCAGTGAAATATTTTCTCACGTTGCTTTTGATCTTTCCCCCAACTAACTTCAGATTATGTCCCCTTGTTCTTGTGTTCACTTTCCCTCCTGAACCTTATTTAACCCTGTAACATATTTAAATGTTTCGATCATGTCCCCCCTCTTTCCTTCTGTCCTCCAGACTATACAGATTGAGTTCATTAAGTCTTTCCTGATAGTTTTATGCTTAAGACCTTCCACCATTCTTGTAGCCCGTCTTTGGACCTGTTCAATTTGTCAATATCTTTTTGTAGGTGAGGTCTGCAGAACTGAACACAGTATTCCAAATGTGGTCTCACCAGCACTCTATATAAGGGGATCACAATCTCCCTCTTCCCTGCTTGTTATACCTCTAGCCATGCACCCAAGCATCCTACTTGCTTTGCCTACTGCCCGACCACACTGCTCACCACCATTTTGAGACTGTCAGAAATCACTATCCCTAGTATATAATATGGCACACTGGTCACCAAGTTCAGATTTCTGAGAACCTTAATTTTCCAGAGGTTTCCCAGACGTTTCTCCTGGTTACATAGAGCTATGACAAAATACTTCCGAACAAACAAAAGCACACAACTGAAATCCCAAATGAAACTTTATAAAGTGTATTACAGGCCTCTGTCCCAATCTTTACTTTACTCCATGTTGAACAAAATAAGCAGCAGTGGGTTAAGTAAAATAAAGGTATCCAATATGAAGAATTTATACAACTTACAGAATTCAGTTTTTGCTGCTGATACAATTAAAAAAAAAAGTTATCCAGTTACACAAAGCAGAAACTGCAGCAAGCAGCCCCTAAATTTAAGTATATACCCAAGTGTGATATTGACTCTGCACACTCAAAATATTTGTAAAATGAGAATACTGAAAAGTTATTTTTACAGGGCCTGGATGTAACAGAAAAATAACCGATACTTGAAAAAATTCTGGAATTCTGGGCAATGCCTTGTTGGGGAAAACGTTCTCAAGTTTGGTATCAGAACCAAAGAATAGCAAAAAGAAAAATCATCACAAATTGAAGTGTTTACCAAACTATGAGATTCACAAAAATTCAGGGCAGAACGCCCAATGGTTTGCATGAGAGTGGAAGGCTCACGTGGCTGTATTTATATATTTTTTTAAATTAATTTTCGAATGTTATTTGGGGAACTGTAGCTACCAGCTAGAATGACTGCAAAATGCCTGGCTTCTGCCATTCCTTGGCATAAAAAAGTGACAATTCTTCCCCCATCGGTCTTCCAAACTGATGTCTTTTGGTAGAATAGGTGGCTAGAGCATTCTGGGAATTGAAGTCCACAACAGAGGTGGGCTGTTAAGGTGGAATGGTGACGTGTGCTCGTCCCCATGGCTCGGAGTGCTAGCGGGAGTCCAGCAAAATTATGCTACTACACCTGGGCAGGTAGCGAGATCTCAAGCAATTTTTCCTTAATGCAAGGTTTTTAGACTAAAAATCCCTTTCCTTCAATTTTTAAAATAACCAATTAAACAAAAATGGGGAAGGGCGGGGCCCAGATAACTAATCAGTTTGTCATCTTTTTCAATTTCACGGAGCAAAATGCTCCAAGCAAGGGACTTAAAGAGTTTTCAGGCTGCTTTTCAAAAGTAAATTCAAAGCATAGAACTGATATGTAAAGCTCAGGAAATGTGGTGATCCTGAGTATCCGTGCACGATTTTGCTACCTGCCCAGGTGCAATAGCATAATTGCGCTGGACTCCGCTAGCACGCAGAGCCACGGGGGGTTTGCCATTATGTCGCTGTTTCCACCTTAGCAGCCCACCTTTGGTCCACAAGTCTTAAAAGTTGCCAAGATCTCTGCCCTAGCCTCTTATGCAAGCATAAATCATTCGGCTTTTTTTTTTTTAATCCAAGTTGCTATGTGCCCACCGCCCCACTGTGATACTATTTAGAGTAGTCATAGCCATAACCATATTCTATCACACTTTGACAGCAAGTTGTAGGAAGCTGCCATGTATCTTCAGATTCAAATACTGATTTCCTTGCTAAACAACATGATTTTGTTAATGCACTGAAGAAGGGAAACCTCATCTCTCGGTACCAAAAGATCTGATTCTTGATAGATGGAAAGAACGAACAAATAGTGTGTTCCTTCATTTCCAGCTACTTCAACCCTTGTGCAACCATATGGAGGATTAAGCCACCATCCTTTTGTATGTTTTATCGAGTGAAGGGAGATTCATTGTAGATGACCAACCTGTGTCAGGACTGTAAATGCCGTTTATAATATCTTTTTTATATATATATCACTCTCCTTATAGTCATACTGGCCAATCCCAGTTATTGCTCAGCAAAAGGGCAACGAAACGTAAGGCAACAGAGGTGGGGATTTGTAGCTGCCATCCTCAACGGAGAGGCACACACAGTCATGGAGAAGACACGCTCCATTTTTGACTGCAGCTCCAGCCCAAGACGGAGGCTAAACCTAGGAACTCAGGCAATCTTCTGTGACACCTTGGGCTGCCAGTTCCGCGAGCACATTGTCAAGATAGTTGGGGTCTGGGTAGCCATGGCCTGAGACATTGGAGGCCATCTCTGTCTTGTGGTGGATCTCATTCCACACCACGGGTGTTGCTCTCCCCCAGTTGTGCTAGATGTTCCTATGGTGAAGATCAAGCGCCTTCTCCAAGCCAGCCTTAAAAGTTCCAGCACCTAGAGAGAAAAGAGACTAAGATGAATTATACACAAGAACAGTTTTTTCCCCGAATGCCATCACTCTGCTAAACAAATAATTCCCTCAACACGGTCAAACTTTTTACTAAATCTGCACTTATATTTCTACTAGTTTTTTCTCATCATTCCTATCATCCTTTTTATTATTATTATTATTTATTGGATTTGTATGCCGCCCCTCTCCGTAGACTCGGGGCGGCTAACAACAATGATAAAAACAGCATGTAATAATCCAATACTAAAACAACTAAAAACACCCTTATTATAAAACCAAACATACACACAAACATACCATGCATAAATTGTAATGGCCTAGGGGGGAAGGAATATCTCAACTCCCCCATGCCTGGCGGTATAAGTGAGTCTTGAGTAGTTTACGAAAGACAGGGAGTGTGGGGGCAGTTCTAATCTCCGGGGGGGAGTTGGTTCCAGAGGGCCGGGGCCACCCACAGAGAAGGCTCTTCCCCCTGGGGCCCGCCAGACGACATTGTTTAGTCGACGGGACCAGGAGAAGGCCAACTCTGTGGGACCTTATCGGGATTTGGGCGGTAGCACGCGGTTCCAGAGGTAATCTGGTCCAATGCCACTTAGGACCCGTATTACTGTAATTTGTTGCTTGTATCCTAAGATTTTTATTAATATTGATTGTTTCTTCATTGCTTATTTGACCCCTGTGACAATCATTAAGTGTTGCACACCACATGATTCTTGACAAATGTATCTTTTTCTTTTATGTACGCTGAGAGCATATGCACCAAGACAAATTCCTTGTGTGTCCAATCACACTTGGCCAAAAAAGAATTCAATTCAATTCTATTTTAACCTCAGATTGTGCCCCCTTGTTATGTTCACTTTCCTATTAAAAAACACTTCCCTCTTGAACCTTATTTAACCCTATAACATATTTAAATATTTTGATCATGTCCCCCCCCTATTCTATTCCATTCTATTAAGCGTCTCACATCTCACAAACAGGAGACTGCCAGCAGTTTGGCAGATCAAATCTCAGTAGGTTCAAGGTTGACTCAGCCTTCCATCCTTCCAAGGTGGGTAAAATGAGGACCCAGATTGTTGGGGGCAATATGCTGACTCTCTGTAAACCGCTTAGAGAGGGCTGTAAAGCATTGTGAATCGGTATATAAGTCTATTATCTCAGGGACCGGCCTTCTGCTGCACGAATCCCAGCGACCAGTTAGGTCCCACAGAGTGGGCCATCTCCGGGTCCCGTCAACTAAACAATGTCGTTTGGCTGGACCCAGGGGAAGAGCCTTCTCTGTGGCGGCCCCGGCCCTCTGGAACCAACTCCCCCCAGAGATTAGAATTGCCCCCACCCTCCTCGCCTTTCGTAAGCTCCTTAAAACCCACCTCTGTCGTCAGGCATGGGGGAACTGAGATACTCTTTTCCCCTAGGCATTTACAATTTACGCATGGTATGTTTGGTATGTATGTTTGGTTTTATAATAAGGGGTTTTTTTTAGTTGTTTTAATATTTGATTGTTACATGCTGTTTTTCATCACTGCTGTTAGCCGCCCTGAGTCTACGGAGAGGGGCGGCATACAAATCCAATAAATGAAGAATGAATGAATGAATGAATAAATAAATGCTATTGCTATTAGGCACTCTGTAGGATTTCTCCAACATCTGCTTGCATAAGGAAACTCTCTACCTCCCCAATAACTGGCACTATTACTGAATTGTTATTACTAAGAAGTTCAGTCAGAAGAATTGGATTTATAAGCTGTATTTTCAATGGTGAAAAATTCAAATTCTTTTATAAACAGCTAAACAATCGTATCAGAATAGAGGCGGAAGGGGACCTTGGAGGTCTTCTAGCCCAGCCTCTTGCTCAAGCAGGAGATTTTATACTAGTCATGTGTTTTAGTCTCCAGGCCTTTAATCATTTTAGTTGCTCTTCTTTGCATTTTTTCCTAAAGTCCCAACATCTTTTTTGTAAGGTGGTGAACAGTACAGGATACAGTATTCCAGATGTGGTCTTTACTAATGCTTTATAAAGCGGGTACTAATACTTCACATGACTTTGACTCATTCATTTTGATCATTAATACACTTCGTTTAGTTAAGCCGCCAATTGGGCAGAAAAAGAAGAATTAACTTCAGATTCTTTATTCTATCGCAATACATCAACTCAGGCAAGATCTTAGAATCACTGTACCTTTCGTCCCTTCTCATTATCGGGTAGATAACAATATCGTGGGAACCCTCTTGCAGTGTATGGCAACCCTGGGCTGGGATGCTCTGGACCCTGAAAAAAATAAAAGGCAGAGAACATATATAAATGCAGATCAACTCATTTATACACACTGTCTTGGAGACCGTAATAGACTTCATTTAGCTGTTGAATTAATCAACGTTCTGGATTCACATAATTTGTTGAACCACACTCTAGTAAAAAAGCAGGATCTGTACAACACATTAAGGCAGTGGTTCTCAACTTAAGACCATGGGAAGAGACCAAGAGCCCAAGACCAAGAGCCCAAGACCATGGGAAAAGACAAATTTCCCATAGTGTTAGGAATTAAAGCTTCTATTCTGGCGCCTTGGAATGTATTTTTACAATCCGACCAATCAGGCGTTTACAGTGGGGGTGTCCCTCTGACCTTCCTGCCAATCAGCTAAAAGTTCTGTTGGGAGAACTGGTGCTAGACTTATGGTTGGGAGTCACCACAACATGAGGAACTGTATTAAGGGGTTGCGGCATTAGAAAAGTTGAGAACCACTGCACTAAGGCATTAAAAGCAAGCCAAGTTTCAAACTAAATTAGTTCAACACATTGTACAATTAAATGCTGATCAATTATTACAGGTTAAGTTTGGAGTGCAAACCTGACCATTGGGTACCAACTGTGCTGGTTAATATCTCCTTATCCTTTTTAGGACCATTGGAAACATTCCAAACATTGGACTACTGTTTCAGACTGACATAAATAAACTGCTTGGAGAATAATAAAAATCTTTAAATGTACTTAATTTGTTTTTGTGGGAAAGAGCAACTCTATAAATTTATCTGGAAAAGATTTGGGAGAAACAACTAAGCCATTAAAAACCTGAAGTTGGGAACTTCCGGTGACGCCTCTGTAAGATCAACACAGGGGAGTGATGCTCCCAACCCAAATCCTCTTCATTGGAGGGCCCACCAAGGGGCTAAAGTCACCCTGTAGGGGTGACTCACAAGGAGGGGACATTCTGCAGGTTGCCGAAGACGAGGCAGCCATCGTGGCGGCATGAAGCAGAGGTAGCCAAAAAAACTAAGACTGTGCAGGAGCGGTGTGAGTGGACAGAGACAGGAGCTGGGTGAGGGTGAATTTTAATTTTTGCTTAAGATTTGATCCAAAAAGAAAATCCGGGAAAAGAGATTATCTGGAAGCAGCAATTAAAGAAAGGCAGAGAGAAACTGCACCCCGACAGGAAATAAGTAAAAGTTATAAAAGACTGGAAGTACAGTATGTTACTAGCATGACTTTGAACAGACATTTTAAAATGCTGGACATTTGTCTGTTTATTGAATATTTTGCTTGAATCAATTTGAAATAAATAACTGGCAGAATAGTTTTAAAGTGGATTTTTAACTTTGATTTTTAAGCTGAAGGTGCCATCTCTTGGTGAATAGATACACAGTATGCCATACTCCTAGAATAATAAAGAAACTTTGGAAAAATTTGGTAAGAGAAGAACAAAACTTGGAGGCCTGCTGTATTATCTACTGTTCTATACTTATCTACCTTGCTTAAAAGTCTGTGCTGACCAATTGGCCCCCATCTTCACCCAAATCTTCAACAAATCACTAGAGTTGTGCTATGTTCCTTCCTGCTTCAAACGCTCGACTATCATCCCAGTGCCAAAGAAGCCCTCCATCAAGGAACTGAATAACTACAGACCAGTTGCTCTAACATCTGTAGTTATGAAAACCTTTGAAAGGCTAGTGATGTTCCATTTGAGAGCCATCACGGATCCACTGTTAGACCCCCTGCAAATTGCATACCGAGCAAATAGATCAACAGATGATGCTGTTAATATGGCTCTACACTACATCCTTCAACATCTTGAATCTCCAATGACCTACGCCAGGGTCCTCTTTGTGGACTTCAGTTCAGCATTCAATACCATTGTACCGGACATTCTCTTAACCAAACTAAATCAGCTAGCGGTACCTGAACACACTTGTAAGTGGATCACAAGCTTCCTAACAGACAGGAAGCAGCAGGTGAAGCTAGGAAAAATCACATCAGATATATGTACAATTAGCACAGGTGCCCCCCAAGGCTGTGTACTCTCACCCACCCACCTCCACAACACGGCTGCCACACCACCATCACCACTTCTCTTCTCTCTATACACTAATGACTGCATCTCATACGATCCATCTGTTAAACTACTGAAGTTTGCAGATGATACAACAGTGATCGGACTCATTCGAGACAATGATGAATCCGCATACAGACGGGAAGTTGAACAACTATCCTTGTGGTGTGACCAGAACAATCTAGAACTGAACACACTCAAAACTGTAGAAATGGTGGTAGACTTTAAGAGAAACCCTTCCACCCTTCCACCTCTCACAATACTAGACAACACAGTATCAACAGTAGAGACCTTCAAATTTCTAGGTTCTATCATATCTCAAGACCTAAAATGGTCACCTAACATCAAAAACATCATCAAAAAAGCACAACAAAGAATGTTCTTTCTGCGCCAGCTCAGGAAGCTCAAACTGCCCAAGGAGCTGCTGATTCAGTTCTACAGAGGAATCATTGAGTCTGTCATCTGCACCTCTATAACTGTCTGGTTGGTGCTGCAACCCAACAGGACCGACACAGACTTCAGAGGATAATCAGAATTGCAGAAAAAACAATTGCTGCCAATCTGCCTTCCATTGAGGACCTGTATACTGCACGAGTCAAAAAGAGGGCGGGTAAAATATTTACTGACCCCTCGCATCCTGGACACAAATTGTTTCAACTCCTACCCTCAAAACGTCGCTACAGAGCACTGCACACCAAGACAACTAGACACAAGAACAGTTTTTTCCCGAACGCCATCACTCTACTAAACAAATAATTCCCTCAAAACTGTCAGACTTTCTACTAAATCTGCACTTCTATTCTACTAGTTTTTCTCATCATTCCTATCACCCATTTCCTCCCATGTTGACTGTATGACTGTAACTTGTTGCTTAT